>NW_015223394.1:0-951 GCF_001447785.1 Gekko japonicus | reverse complement strand
TTCAATTTAAAAATGGGAGACACGTCCTGCTCTTAGAAAATATAAAAGGATTTATTGCTGATTTGTTTTAACATTGAGAAATATATACATCTGTGTGGACTTCCGTAAGTAGATGAAATCACCAACATTTACAGGACAGCTACTGAACTTGGAAAGGTCTTTCTGAACCTGGTTTACACAAAGTTTATTCTTTCTGCACCCAAATTTAAAAATGGAAGCCCAGGAAAACTTTGCTGCATGCTAAAATGCCCATCATTAAGCCAAAGCTTGCTATGTCTGTTATTTTGCAATTGAATTGGTTTAATAAGACATCAATAGGAGTGTGGTTCAAAAAGAAATGAAACAACATGCAATGGATCTGTGCACAGTGTTTTGACCTGCACTGGAAGAAATAAAAGCAAGTATTTTAATATATATATATGAAATAAGGGCGAGAAGAAAGCAGGATAAATCAGTGGCTTGCTTTCAGTATGAGATAATAGAATCCTCACAAATCAGTGCAGGAACTTGGCAGCAAATTCGTGTGGACCATTTCTTAATGAACTTCCCTCTGTTTGTTAAATTCTCTATGCCCTGGGGCACAGCAAACGAACCAATAACTGTCCTTTCGTACAGGACACTATCCAATAAAAATAAATGTCCTGCACAGGATTAAGGACAAAAGTCCTTAACACAGCAATAGTGTGTTGCACAAGCTGACAGCTGCGAGGCAAAGCTTTCAAGGAGCACCCAACAGATCAGTCCTGGAAGTACAAGATTTCATGATTGTTTTAAGGGGAAATCCAGGGGAAGCAAATCAAGTGATCCTAAAAGTCTTTTAAAAAAAATAAGAACTGGGTGAATGCCAATATTAAACATTATGTTTTGCAAGAAGAAGATGAGGGTCTGGAAGGCATCACTGGGAAGAGAGCAGAAAATAATTGGGAATTTAGACACACACGCAACAAAAAG
>NW_015223393.1:0-951 GCF_001447785.1 Gekko japonicus | reverse complement strand
AGTTAACAAGCTCAAAGATGACAACTTCTTAAACCAGTCAACATAAGGCAGATGCTCCATCACCTCGGTCATGTTAGTTCTCTTTTCTGTATTTTCTTCTTCTCTGAGTTCTTTGTAGTTTCTGCCACTCAAGCAGGAGTTTCGGTTTGCATTCCCTTACTGTCTAAAGGAAAAAGTATGTGCTGACATCAAAACCAGCACAGCAATAATGGGGCAAATCACGTTTGGAATGATTTCCTCAGAGTGCCATTTACTCCTTTCAAAGTGATTAATTCTCTGCTGCAGCCTAAGAGTGAAGTTGAATCGTCCCTTAGAAGAGCCTCTCTCTAATAAAGGTTAACACTTTTTCATTTTCAAAAATGCTTTAGCGGCATTTACTAATTCATCTTCCCAACTCCCCTGCAAAGTAAGTGAGTATTAACGTTATTATGCCGGCTTTATAGAGAGAAGCCCTAAGCTACTGCAAACCTAATAGAAAAGAGGACAAAAGGCGTTGGTGGCTTCCCTGGGAGCTCATATTTCAAACCCACGCCCTGGTTTCACCAGCAGCTTTACACAATTGTTTTGATATGGGGGGGGTGGATCACTGTTACATCTTGGAAATGTTTCAAAAATGAATGGTCAGTAGTTGCACATATCCAGCCCTCCAGTTCCTCCAAGAGAATACGCCGAAGAGGGAGTGGTGATTTCTGCCAGTCCTGTCCTCCCTCATCAGACTCCCACTGTGCTCCTGAAGGTCTGCTGATCTCCAGAAACAAAATTTTAGGGGGCACAGAGGCTGCAGCAGAAGAGGAAGCCGGATCCCTCTCCACAAATGGTTGGATGCACTCCAGAAATTTTATTGGATGGAGAGGCAAATTCATAGGCTACTTGGTAGTGCATAAATAGCAAAGAAAGACGACTTTGTGGTGACTTTTCCACATTCTTCACAGATGTGTTAAAGCCTATTTC
>NW_015223392.1:0-951 GCF_001447785.1 Gekko japonicus | reverse complement strand
CGGTGCATTCCCTCAGAAAAAAAGCCCTGGCTGTAAGGCTTCCTGAGTGTTTCTCTATGAAGAACACCCTCCATTCCAGAAGAATTTGTTAGTATCAGGTTGTACTGTTCCTCCTGGTACTTGTCAGTGAGCAACCAATCTCTTTCTGTATTCATAGTTCTGGGAAGCATCTTGCTTTAAGGCTTTCTTTGAATTAAAGGAATGCTTGTTGGCAGGACAGAACTTGCAGGCTCATCCTCTGAGGAGCTGCTTCAGCAATTTCTCACATGGGTGGTGAAGCGTGTCATTAGTTTGCCTTTGTGCTGTGAAATATTACACGTTTTAGAATGGAGCTTCCCTTGAGATAACTGCTTCAAGACATTAATGTCATGCCAAACTGTTCTTTCCAGGTATTAAGACAGCCCTTCTCGTTGGCGGGATGGCTTCTCAGAAGCAGCAGCGAGTCTTGAAAAGGAAACCAGAGATTGTTGTTGCGACCCCAGGGCGCCTGTGGGAGTTGATTCAGGAGAGGCATTCTCATCTCTCAAGCCTCCGGCAGCTCAGGTATTCAGAGACTTTTCAAAGATGGCACACTTTTCTAAGGAAGCCTGGGGTACTTTAGGACTATGGACCCTTGCCTGTACTGTGGTGTTCACTGTGTGAGCATTTCTGGATGGTGCAGGATTATTGGCACCTTTGCTCAAAGGTTGTCTTTGCTGCATTGAGCACTGGGGATTGCAGTGAATGTACTTAGATCATTGTACTTAGAGCAGCGGGCACAAGGGGTTTTATTTTCACAACAACCCTATGAGGTAGGTTGAAATGAGAGAGAGCGAATGTCCTGAGAGCTCCACACTGGCTCTCACTTGGCCAAGTTGTTTTGAGACATTCTGCAGAGTGAGTTACCTTCATTTCTTATTTGTCTTGATTGAGATGGTGAGAAAATGTTTAAGAACATAAGAGACGCCAATG
>NW_015223391.1:0-951 GCF_001447785.1 Gekko japonicus | reverse complement strand
GGTCTAATCCAGCAGGGCTCTTCTTCTTACGTTCTTAGAAATGCTACAATATGTGGCTATTGTATTTGGGCATAATTATCATGCGTCTCCTCCTGCAGGTGTACTTCACTGGAAAGAAACCCATTATTTCATTGTATCTGTCTGTCTGTTGATCTATCTGTCTTTCAAGATGTGACCTGGGAAAAGGTCTTCATGTCTGTCACATTATGATGAGTACAATGGAGACAAACGGATTCATGAAATGCTTTAGGCCTTTCATTCTGTGAGACTTGAATTGCCTCCATTTAATTGGGAACGTGGCTTTCTTATTATAAAGAGCCTGCTACTTTATGGCATTTGTTCCCATACTGCCACCATTCTCCAGGGCGCCTTTCACAAGTGAGAAATCGGCTCTTGGATGAGCTGACCAGATCCCTCTTCCTCCCACCCGATACATTTCTTGCGGCATATCCCATCAGGGAAAAACCCTGGTAAATCTTTTTTTGTAAAGCCGAAAGAAAACAAAAACAAACAGGGGCTTCGGGGACCTAATCTATCACAAAGCTTTAATTATACTAATTTAAGAAGGGAAGGAAATAAATATCAATGAGACATCAGGGAGAGCGTTTGCTTCGGATGAAACATGTTCGTCTTTCCCCCAGCTCCCCTCTTCATAAGTTTACCTGGAGATTAGCCCTGGGTGCTCAGACTTACTGAGCACTTTCCTGAGATGCTCATGGCACTCCATATTCTCGTTAATCCTTACAACAGTCCTTTAAGGTAAGCTGGTATTATCATTACCCTCCTATAGCTCCACAAAGACGGGAAAGGGAACAGCAAGGCATGATCACTTTCTGGAGACTGCAAATGTAAAGAAAGCTACAAGCCAGAATGGAAAAGAGGTTGATCTGTAAGCATGCTCTGAATATATGAACACCATGAAGCTGTTTTATACTGAGCCAGACCATTGGT
>NW_015223390.1:0-951 GCF_001447785.1 Gekko japonicus | reverse complement strand
AGGGGCCATCACTACTTCTTGAAACAAAGAATCAATAAGTTTAACTGTGCCTGTGTCAAAAAAGTAGTGTTTTTTCTTTCTTTTTTTTTGTCTTGAATGTGCAGCACTTTGTGGGGAGCCCCAGAGTTCAAGAGGGAGAAAAAGCCCTTTCTGTTCACTTTCTTCACACCCAAGAATGCACTCCAATGGGGGAGCAGCCCCAGAGATGGGGAAGCTGTGATGCGGCATGGAATTTCCCTCTGCAGCACTCCTGCCTATGGAGCTCAGCAACTGTG
Organism: Gekko japonicus; assembly: GCF_001447785.1. Taxonomy (NCBI): domain Eukaryota; kingdom Metazoa; phylum Chordata; class Lepidosauria; order Squamata; family Gekkonidae; genus Gekko; species Gekko japonicus. The sequence goes on along the minus strand of NW_015223390.1, from coordinate 676 downwards.
CACAGGTGCCACAGCATGCCTTGAGGATCTCTGCTATGTTTCACCCAAGACCCGAGAAACCAACAGCATTCAAATGCCTTGCAAACAGCTGGAAGTTGACACTCCTTTCAACTTCTTAGGCTAGTGACAGACAGTAGCTGAGCTGGAATCAGGGAGTGCAGCTCACAGTGTGCGTATTTGCCCTATTTTCATATCTGGTTAACAGGCTCTTTGTGATTTTATATTTGTTTCAAAATCTTGCAAAACCTGTCTGACCAGAGATAACGTGGGCCAAAAGAAATGCAGGTGCACACAGTGGGTACCTCCCTCAAAACATTCTCAGTTCTCTTTTAAAAGTAATTGCCTGTCTCCTCCCTCCGTCTGGCATCTGACATCTACTGTCAGAAGCCAGATTGGCCACAGCGATGAGTGTGAAGATCACCTTGGTAGCACTCGAGTCACACCTTACAACAAAAGTGATTGAAAGGAGCACCCTGCGCTATTCCCAGGCCTCATTTTGCCTTTTAACATGCTGAGGTGCAAATTAGACTGTGTGGAATCTTTTGCAGAGCAGTGGCGTTTGTATGTACCTGCAGCATTTATCTTGAGAAAACTGCATTGTACACACACAGCTTTTCTCGTTGGCCTTTTGAAACGATAAGGAAATTTAATTTCTTTTTAAGAGCCGCAAGCAAAA
>NW_015223389.1:0-951 GCF_001447785.1 Gekko japonicus | reverse complement strand
CTGCAGTCTCAAAGATTCAGTCTTTAGCCTGGGCTTTTTGCTAATAGTTCACATACTACTTGATTTCTTGAAGGATAAGATCAAAGTAGCTTTCCCCAATGGAAAGCCATGTGAGTTGCCTAAACCTATACAATATAGACTGTTTTGTTTTCTGTCCCTTTCCTAATAATCCTCAGTATCTTTTGAAGAAATCATTTTTGCATTTCATTTTGGCTTTTACCACTGGGATAATTTGGTGTTACCTACAATCTTCTTCTTTTACTGGACCCTAATTCTACCTGTACACTAGGAAACAAATTAAAAAGCAATGATCCTAATTTAGGAGATCCCATGTGATTATTCCCTCCTTTGTATCTACCCAATTATTCCAACCCTGGGCTTCCTATAGTTTAACTAGCTACTAACCCTCAAAGAAGACCTCTCTTCTTATCTCATGACAGTTAAGTTTATTCAGAAATCTTTGATGAAGGACTTTGTCAAATGCTTTTTGGAAGTCCAAGTGTATAATGTCTACCACCTCACCCTTATCTACAAATTTGTTAACACTCTCAATGAACTCCAAAAGTTGTGAGGCAAAGCTTCCTTTTGTAGAAGCCATGCTGATTCTTTCTCAAGAAGGTATCTTCTTCTATTTGTAAATTATATTTTAATGAAGTTTTCTATCAATTTATCCAGAACATACATTCACACAACTAATCTCTGATTTTCTAGAATACCCACACCTATTCCTTTAAAAAAAAATCAGTTTGTTGATGTTAATGAAAGATTATACGTTGTTTTTAGGAAATAATTTGATATTGGAGTTCTTTAAGGAATCTTGGATTAAAGCCCAGACTGGGACTCACTGGACCCCTAGGTCCCTGTAAAGCGCATCCATTCCCTCCATGCTTGGCCTTCTGCATATCTCTCTCTTCTTTCACAGCTATACTTTTATTCCGAGGGTCTTGTGCC
>NW_015223388.1:0-951 GCF_001447785.1 Gekko japonicus | reverse complement strand
TGAATCCTTGGGAAGATTCAGGAAAAACAGAATAGGCTAGCATGCTTCCATTAGAATTATTCAATGTATGAAAGAATTTTAGGGCAATCAAATCTAATTGTAATAAGCTGCCAAGTGTCAAGTGTTTGCCAACCATCCCAGTGTTTGTGCACACATTGTCCAGAAATCTGAGAGCAGGTTGGGGAACAGATTTACTTCTTACTGAGCAAAGTGGGACAATAGTGGCAGCAAACATGTTTTTCTTTATAGGAGGTAGAGACTGGAGCCTGCTTTAAACGTGATGCTGGAAAAGCCAAGAGCTTGCCCATGTGACTTGGCTTCACCACTCTAATTTAAATGGTAGTTCAATCTGTGCAAAGCAGTTATGCATGCTTAGGTTGTATGCCAGGGATCTGTACTGTACTGGTGTGCAAATGAGAGACGCATAGTTGCTTTGTACGGGTTCCAACAAGATGCTGAGCCCATGCAAATTGACATAGGGAGGCTCTTTGTCTTCCCAGAATGATGTTGAAATGAGGTCTCATTTTACTAAACAAAAGATGGAAATTTAAGAAAGAAGAAACAGATCTTCCAAGTCCCCCCTTATAAATATGGCTATGGCCACTGGGCAGAATATGTATTTCTTCTGTAAAACGATTCTCTGTAAGGCTGAGCTGCAGAATCAAGGGAGTTTGGATATGAAAATCCCCAGTTTATAGTGTTGCCATATTGCCCGGCTGGCCAAATTTTACCCAGAATCCAACTCGTTTGGCTAATTAGTTGGCCTATATTTCCAGCCTTCGTTTAAAAATAAAGCAGACATTTTCTCCGTCTAGATCAATATATAGAAGCAAAATGTGAAAACAGTTTTCTGCTTAATTTATGCAGTGGAAATTAGCTGTACTGCCTTTTCTTTTTTCCAGCCAATGAGGGAGGTCATGAATTTGGTTTTAATTTCTGCTTAAGGTGATA
>NW_015223387.1:0-951 GCF_001447785.1 Gekko japonicus | reverse complement strand
CCGATTCAGCCGAATCCGAATGGGCCAAATTTTCTTTTTGCACACTCCTAGTTGGGAACTCTACTTTCAGGAGATGAGCAGAATTTCTCTGAGGGGTTTAGTAGATACATTCCTCCTATCTCAAAGGGCTCTTCAGATTCTGGACCTGATTTGTGAACAGCTCTGTGTCAGCTGCAAATAAATGATCCATGTGTGAGTCATTGTGCAAGTCCTAATGATTTTCTTTTTTGTTGTTCCTTTGTTGGTTTGTAGCTGCGGTCATTCTTAAATAAATAATTATTCTCCGCTGCACAGCTTGCGAACAGCGACATCCTGCCACATATTTTCTACACGTTGCTAACCCCGAGACTTGTGAGTTATGGTCTTCTTGCATGTCTTAGTTCATAAGAAAGGTTCCCAACAAGGGCCAGATGTTCTGAAAACTCCACATGTTCAAAATTACACATATGAGAAGTACCACTGAAATCAATAAGGCTGCTCATAATTTTTTGAAAAATTAATTGTTGGATTTATGGAAAGGCATCATCATTTAATCAAACCCATCCCAGGAACTCCGGGGCAAGTGACAGCAAGTTAAAAATAGTTACCTAGAAATAGGGTTAGAAAAAGTCAGATGTTCAATTTCAGATTAAGCACAACTGTTCAGAAGACAGGCCCACTGAGCTAACGGGGATTTAGACTTAGTCCGCACATCTCGCAGAATGTCTTGGTAATGAAGTGGCAGAGTGCTAATAGGGTAGAATGAACTGTGCCACTCCAGCATTTAGATCACAGATTATGGTTGCATCCACACACCAACATATGTTGTGCTATTGTTACACTATAGCAATAGTTTGCAAGTGGATTGGCTTCTCCACTTGGGTTGCTGAGCCTGGCAACCAGAAGGAGGGTTGGAAAGTGGAGACATGGGGGATGCCAGGGCCATTGGTGATGTCACTGATGTCAGTATGT
>NW_015223386.1:0-951 GCF_001447785.1 Gekko japonicus | reverse complement strand
GTTCAGCTGTACATGTGTTGAAGGTAACATGATTACTCAACACAGGTATAAAGAAAAACCAAGTGTACACTGTAAACCATTTGTACATGCATTCCCCAATTTGTCAGCAGACCAAACATCTTACCTAGATGCATTTTATAATCACAAAGAAGGAAACTAATATTTCTTCCTTCTTTCTGGCTCCTTCCCCATATGAACACTTTTTCTCCCTGTCTTTAATAACGTTGCTTAATGTAATGAATATCTTTGCAGACTGCACTGATATTGGTTTAATGCTATGAAAATGGATATGTAGGCAACAGTACATGAGGAGAGGGCTTTGTGATGAGCAGTTTCAGTGTCCCTGTAGTTGTCTCCCTGGTTTGCCCATTTGCACTAGCTAGCTAGGCCCAATAGAGTTACTATCTTGCTCTGTAGTTTCCCCATTCTGTTGCTGAGTTAAAACACCGGATTACCCCCCCCCCCATCCCAAAACCTTCCATGTGGAAATCAGTTCAGCCTGAGAGCTGGAGGATTCTTTCCATGCTGTTACAGCCTCCAAATGTGTCACCATAGCACAAAGGAACCCCAAATGTGTGTGTGGGGGAGGTAATTAAGAACAGCTGGTTTGTGTATACCACACCTAAGGTACACAAATTATGTATCTGAGGCTTATGGAAACTGATGGTTGAACAACTGATTTGCCTTGAAGGCATGTATTGAAATGGAAAGGATTCTCTGTGGGACGAACTTGTTTTGATGCTGAGAGATCTGCAAATGTACCTTCCCGGTGTCATTCTAAAGGGAAATTGCCACATGGGAAGGATTTGGATTGGGTCTGAGAGTGGGATAGTCCTTCCCCTGCACAGGATTTTGACAGTTAAGGTAGGTTCCCCACCCCTTGTACTGCTATTAGCAATGAGAGAGGGAAATTTTTGTAGAGAGGGGCCCCGGTCACACGGCAAAGTTGCC
>NW_015223385.1:0-951 GCF_001447785.1 Gekko japonicus | reverse complement strand
ATTTAGAAGGGTGTAAATCTGTTTAGGATAGGATGGCACGTCAGAATACCGAAGAAAGTCCTAAAATCAGGGCTAAGTACAATTTTTCATTTAAAAAAAATAGAGGAAACGTCATCACAGGACTCTTCCCCACTTTAATGTTATAACAACGGGTGATCTCATCTCAGAAATGAAAATCTAGTCTCCTTGGAAGAAAATTGAATAATACTGAGCGAGATTGATTATCCCATTATATATAATGTTTCAGTGTGTTTGGTTAGTAACGTTGCATCTAATTTCTGGAAGCCGAATGCTGTTTTTTGCCCATAGGATGAGCATAGATTTAAGGTCACTGCATCTCTGACAAAACTGAAATCTTTTAAAGTTTATACACTGTTTAAACATAATATTCCTTTTTTGTTGTTCAATAGTAGCCCCCATATCAACCATGACTGAAAATATTTATTTAAAGCATTGTTTCGTTTTAATAGTATTTTCAAGGTTTAGCATAAAATAAAAGTTCAGTGATTAATTTGTCGTGCAGTTATAAATTAGGAGGTCTTTCTCAGGCCTAGATTGTGCATCTAGGAACATGAGGTGGTAGGATGATGAGAAGCTAAAATGGACTGCACCAGGCTGTAAGTGATGGATTACATTTTGGAGCGATCCCCTACTTTTAAAAAACAAAGAAACAAACAAAAACCTCCCTGTAAACAGAAATCATCAGGACAGCAAGCCAAGAGATGGGTACTTCCTGCCATACGAGTTTTCTATTTACACTGGATTCTTATATGCAAAGAGACATTGAAATCTGGAATTCCCACTCTCCCCCCCCCCCGACTCTGAAGTGGTACAGTCCATTCTACCATCTTATTCCCATCAAATTCTCCTGTTTGTATGAACTGTGGCACAGAAATACATTTAACACATACAGAGGGATCCCGCAGCCCAAGCCAGTGAGACAAAGCATGG
>NW_015223384.1:0-951 GCF_001447785.1 Gekko japonicus | reverse complement strand
ATCAAAATGACCATGTGACCACAGCCTGACTGAATTTTCCCTCCTGAGACCCCCTCACTGTGGGGGTTCATACGAAAAATTAGAAAGTTGTTGTTTCAGAGGATATTTGGGGTGAATGACAATTACTTATTGCCCTGACGATTTTGTTGTTTTACTGCTGATTCTGCTGTGATATTATTGCTTCTAATTATCACCTGTTATTTTTATATTGCTATGAAAAGCCACATGGGTCCCTTTGGATGGAAGTGTTGGTCATAAATACTTTAAATAATTAAATAATGCGCACTGCACTTTTGTATGGGAGGAAGAGCAGCTTCTCGTAATAATAAAGTAATAATATGTATAATTGTGTATTGTGCTATGTAACCATTCACCTCATGAATTTTCTTGGCCACACAGGAAATTCAGGAGGTAAATGAAAATAACTGTGCACTGTCCAGTCATGTGGGGATCCTGCCTCTGTTCCATTCCATGAAGTTCACTGAAAAGTTCAACAACTCACCCACTTCTGTATATAATCAACAGAAAAGCTCTCAGTGCTCCGTAGGTAGCCAGTCTAAATAGAAAGTCAATTCCCAAACCACAGATTTCAGGAATTCATTACAGTTCGAGAGTCCCTCAACTTTGCGGCATGATCTGTGTAATCATATCCTAGTTCAACTGCTATCCATGTTAACAAAGATAAAGCTGAATCAGTTGTTCCTTGCTTGATTAGCATTCTATACGTTCCAAAATCATTAAGGGCCCATGGTTCATTAAACCGGAGCATTACAAAGATAACTCCATTTAAAGTAAAGTATAGCCCATTAGAATTATAGCCCACTTCTGACAAACGTGTTTTGCATATCAGAACCTCGAGTCATTTTGAAACTCTTATATTTGAAATCAAATTGGGGGGTGGTGGTTCATGCTTATGAGCAGATGTTCAAAGAGATTGAGTTTCTAGACACT
>NW_015223383.1:0-951 GCF_001447785.1 Gekko japonicus | reverse complement strand
TGAATTCTTTCTATCAAATACAGATTTGCAAGTCTACTTGAAATAAGTGGTTTGTTTCTTTTTTATGAGTAAAGACTATGATTCAGGTGTAAGTGGTTGTGGATATTTGTGCTGCCTGAAGTGCAGAAACACAGGGTGTGATCTGCCACATTTCTAACACTTCACTGGTCATGCTCCTGAATGTAGTATGGAAACTTATGTTGGGGATATCAGCTGCACACACCTGAAAGTGTAAACAGAAACATACGACATCATCAAAGACTGAAAAGTACTTCAAAGAAGCACTTTTTAAAAATACAGGTGCTCTTCTGCTTCAACTCTCAGAAAGGAATCTGAGTCGCATTCACTTACTGCACATGGTTTAATAACATGTACCCAAAAGCAATTTGATCTGAACTGCTTCAGACACTTACATGTTCTATAATATAACCACATCCAAAAGGTTAAATATAGTCTCAAAATTCAGTACCAGTATTGCCTAATAACAACAGTACCATCTGACTAAAACATCTTTGCTTCATCCTTTATAATGTCTCATAAGAGCATGTCCCTTTATTCTACAATCTATAAGATCAGCTTTCTCATCCATGCCATCTGTACATCAAATGTATACCATAATTGGCACACAGAAGCATTCTGGATGCCTGCACCAGATCTGTCATGGACACCGCTGAAGTACAGGCTATACTGAGTAGGATCTTACAATCTGTCAGCAGAAGGCACTAGTGGGTGTGGTTTTTTGCCACTTCCTCCCCTCTCCCAGCCCCACAATCACTTCCAAACACTGGAATCTTGATTCCAAGGGTGGTAGAACTCATGGGGAATATGAGCCATGCAGGTCAGGGGGGATGCAGTGAGGAAGGGGAAAGAATCAAAATTGTACTTGATGAACAATAGTTACGACTAAGTGCAACATTATGTAGGGATGTGAAGACATCACGTAGGGATGTG
>NW_015223382.1:0-951 GCF_001447785.1 Gekko japonicus | reverse complement strand
CGAGGCAGAACCAATTTTAAGAAAGACAAAAAGTTGCATTTGTACACAGAATGAAATGACTGTTTAAGATTCAAAGTGTTACCAGAAAGTTGAAAAGCTTTTTATTGTAATATTTGTAACTAGAGGGAAAGATATGCAGAACAGGAAAAATAGATTCCCCATACAAAAGTAGATGAATTTTCATTTTTGTAGTTTAGTTATCCCTTGAAGACTTGAGATAACCACTACCTTTTCCCCAACGAAATCCACAGTCTGAGGCTTACTTGCAGATTTTGTGACCTCAAGTATGTGTCTCGGAAGCAAGTCCCATTGATTTCAGTGGCACCAACTTTTAGGCATGTTTAGGAGCAGAAGTGCTCATCATTGTGGAACCAGTTTGAACAGGTAACAGTGTCTACAGTTAATAAAATATTTTGTTTTAAAACATCAACATCTGTACAATATTTACAGCAGCCAAGTACACCTGTGCAAACTTAGAAGATGGGCTCTGTATTAAGTGCTGTCTCTGAAGACCATTCACCAACTGGAAATTCTATCGATAAATATTAATGCCCTTCAGAACCAGTGTGATTTTCTTTTATAAAGTGAAAACTTCAGTTTTCCAAGTGTGCAGCATACAATTTGTTCTTGTTTTAGCTCACTGGGGAGCAACATGATTGACATGAAAACAGTTCTTTATTCGTCATAATGCAACGATAACAAGAACTTATCCACATCCATTCCAGCAGGAAAGGAAATTGGCAGCTTCTTCTGCTGAAAGAAAAAAATATTGGTGTTACATGCAGCACACCATTGATGAAAATACTATATTAATCATGTGAAAACCAATATTGTAACTGACTAAAGCTGTCTAGTGTTGAAGTAATCGCTAAATGTCTCCCCTTAATCAACTGCAGCAACACAAATTTTAATGAAGTAATGTGCACATGGAATGTGCAAAGCATGCTTCAC
>NW_015223381.1:0-951 GCF_001447785.1 Gekko japonicus | reverse complement strand
TAATATAGGAAATGAGGGTTGCAGTTCTTCACACAGGCTACTTAAATTCTGCTTAATAGCGTTGTAGGGAACCTAACTGCACAACTGTAGTCGAGGCTTCCATTTGCATTGTGTGTAATTGGTGCTTTCCATATATTGACTAAAATCCACAATACCTGATGCTTTATTTTATCGAGGTTGTATGCCACTTTGGATGCCATTCTTTGGAAGCAAGTCCATGGCTCATTGGTAGAACTCCTGATTTTCATGCAGATGGTTCCAGGTTCAATCTCTGGTATCTCCAGGGGGAAAGGTATAAGGTAGCAGATACTGGGAAAGATCTTTCTGTGTCTGAAACCACTCAGAAAAGATAGTATTGAGCTACACAAACCAGAGTTATGACTTAGTAGAAGACAGTCTCCATGATTTCATAAACAACCTTGTTTCAGAACTTGGTGCCAAGTTTTTAATTTTTGTTGGGTACATTTTGTAAAAAACAAAGCAAAGCTGCCTCTTTTGAAATTATTTTCCAGAGAGTCTTGGGGCAGTGTTCCATTGTCAGCCCAGAACTTTGCAATTTCAGCCACCAAATCAAAACACTAGGTCACCCTTGCCTGTGAGTACTTGAAAATAGCTTTTGGCTGAACTTGTAATCAGTCCAAAGGATCTCACCCATGAATTGTCCTCCCTCCTCCTTTTTCTTTTCAGTTGCAGGAGGTGCAAATGTCTGCGGTGACTAATTAAATTTTTATGTTTGCAGACAAATAAAAAAGAAGAATCTGAAACAGTTTTGTTATGCACAAAAAACAATGGCTTGAATATTTGGACTGTGTGCACATTCAGCTGAAAGCTGTTTTTAAGTACTAGACAGTACGGGTGACCACAATACTTCGATTTGAAGCAGTGGATTACCATGAGGACAGTACAAGGCTTGTAGACTTTTCAGTTGTTGATTTATTCAGGGTTTGCAAC
>NW_015223380.1:0-951 GCF_001447785.1 Gekko japonicus | reverse complement strand
TTGCAAGAGGCATTTAATCGCTGTGTTGCAGTCCTGACACGCTCCACTAAGCCAGATGACATGTCAGTCCAGGTAAGTGTGAAAGAAATCCTTGTCGTGGAAGATGTGACCTGTGTGTGTGGGCTGAAACGGAACCTGTATGTGGGAGTCCAGTTTCACGCATGTACTTGCCCATGCACCTGCTGGGTGCCACTGGGTATATGGCTCTCCCAAGGCTCAGTTGTTCATCAAATGGGAATTATAATAGCCTTCTTGCTTATTGTAACATTAGACACTGCACAAAGAAATACTATTAATTCTTCCCAAGGGCATTGGATGGTAAGTCCTCTGCAAATCTACCCTGCTTTTGAACTTTTTACGGGAGGTGGATTTGCTGTCTCCAGTGTTACATAGTGAGCCAAAATTCCATGTGGTATAGAGAAGTTTTTATTCTCTTCGTAGGTGTGTGGACATATTTGTAAGTGTTACAGCGTGGCGGCTCAGTTTGAAGACTGCAGAGAAAAAATAACTGAAATGCCCAATGTCATCAAGGACCTCTGTCGAGTGCTGTACTATGGGAAGGTAAACTCTTCTGAGGCTTCTGTGTCGCCCTTTTCCTAGCCTCTAGAAATAGTTCCTCTGTGTGCTGAGAAAAGAAGTAGGACCTCAGATGCCTGCATCAGATTGTAAAAGCTGCATCCTCTCGGGACTTCAATTCAAATTAGATGTCATCTTGCCTTAATGTGTAGAAAACGCTGTGTTTTTTGCATACACAGCAGACCTGTATCTTGCAGAAGCTGCTGATCTCAAACCCTAGGAGTTCATTTATTCATCTACACTGCACTTCAGCATGACTTCGTTAGAACACTACATTAAGAAAACTAAAGGAAAGATCCGTGCACTCTTAGGATCATACTGTAGCTGCAATATTTGCAGTTTATAGTAAAACAGAGGTCATTTCGGGGGGGAACG
>NW_015223379.1:0-951 GCF_001447785.1 Gekko japonicus | reverse complement strand
GCTAACAACAAAAAAGGTGCCATTTAGTACAGAAACTTTGCCAGACTCCTGCTCCTGGAGATTGTGCCACCCAATTTATTTTCTTGCTTCTTCTTGGCTTGCTGCTGGACTAGCAGGAATTTAGCTTGGGGAAAGGCCCTGTTTCTTATGTCGGTTGCAAAAGTCAAGCATGCTGAATCAGTAGTCCTGATTATTTCCTTCTCCATGCCTCCCCAAATGCCCCATGATTGGAAGTCTGGGTCCAATCACCAAATATTAGAAGATTCCAAGCCAAGCATCCTCCAGTGATTAAAATAACTGTTTCTGTACAGGTGCTCCCTGCAATCAAAAACATGATGTCACCTGGACTCTTCTGAAGCATCTGCTGCTCAAAAGTGATGGAGGGAAACCAAGACAAGCTCTTGGATTTGTCAGAAGTCTGCTTTGGGAAAGAAAGGAATGGACCCCAGAAAACACATCAACATGCACCATGGTGCCCATGGGCGACATGTTGGGGATCACTACTCTGGAGAAAATAGTTCTTAATACCACAGACCACTTCATACTCTCTCAGTGCCATCCTAAGTAAGGCTGCTCTGGATCCTACTGGTGTCTACTCAGTGGGGCTTACTCTCAAGAAAGTGTTCTCAGGATTGTACAGTTTGGTTCCCAGAGTCCATGTTGCACAGCATTACTGTGTATGACTAGCTGCATACTAATCAACTACTATAGACCAATATATTGAACATCTCATTCCTTTTATCAGAAGTTACTCATCTGTAACTTTACCATGCCAGAAAGCTACCCAGAATCTGGCTGGAGATTTGTAAAAGGACGCTTGTTTTTGCTACTACTCCAAACCACCAACCAATGTGGCACCAATCAAAAAGAGCAGCCAATCCCAAACTGAGGCAGAGGACCACTCTGATCTACTGCCATTAACCCATTGACACACAGACCGATTTCCCACAA
>NW_015223378.1:0-952 GCF_001447785.1 Gekko japonicus | reverse complement strand
CCTCATATTACTCTCTTTAGGGAAGTCTCTGTTTGGCAGATAGTCACATTGTTAAAACACACATGTACAAAAAGCCAATTGCGTTATATGGTTGGTAAGGAATAGTGAAGCCGCCTGTTGAATGCTGACAAACAGATCAATGATGACCTATCAAACTGATGGTTGAAAAACCGGCACGTATTCAGTCATCCTCACTCAGGACAAAACAGAGTGCCAATAAAATTACACTCAACAGGGAGGGGCAATTCAATTGTTATCTGTTAAATATATCAATATAATGCATGTGTTTGTTATCGATTGATTAATTCATATGATGCTATCAGTATTCATGACACTGTTTGCTGAATTCAAATGTTTAGGCATGCATGTTAAATATCTTAGTTGTACATCTAAATGTATAATGTTGGGAAAGGCCCCATGACACATGAGTCGCTACAGTCTCTTTATTCTGTCTTTTTATCCAGGCTGTGCTTTACAGCCTAGCCCAGTTTTCATCAGACTTCGTGTTCATCCATTCAACCTAAATGTTAAGCAGATACCGGAGTGAAAGATCTTCTGCTGACAGTATAATCACTGATGGAGTGGAAAAGTCTTATTTTATTCTAACTGAGTATGAAAGCCTCTCCACTGACAACATCATCACCCCAAACAAAAGAAAGAAAAGGACTTATTTCATTTTACTGTGTAGGACTTCAAGGCTGCAGCTTGCCAGAGCAATCTTTAACATCTCGTACAGGAAATTTATGAATGCAAATTGAGCAAATGAACTGTTAAAGAAATCAAGGTCTGTTTTCTTGCAGTCAGCTTGGCAACAATGTGTGAAGGTTGAAAATAAAAATACAATGGATTGTAGTAAGACATCAATTGTTTCTGAGCTGAACGTCCCACAGGGAATGCTCTGATGAATCAGTTGCAAATGTTCATCAAAATAATGTCAATAAACATAGTCAAA
>NW_015223377.1:0-952 GCF_001447785.1 Gekko japonicus | reverse complement strand
AGCTATCAGAAGTTTGAATCTCAGCAGCCAGGAGTTGTCTCCTGTGTCCTTTCTGATATCAGCCCCTCCCCTGTAGACCAGTATGTATGCATGTTCCCCTGACAAACTTCAGTTTGCCTGTTCAATGGTCTTAAAAATCTTCCAAAACAGGGCTAATTCTATGTTTGTGTATGTGTGTGTCCTTGTGTGTCACTCTTTGGAGAAAGAGAAATGAGTTATTGTGAACTGTACAGATTAACAGATTTATTGTGACACAAGCTTCTGTGGGGCAGAGCCTGCTAGCATATGAAATCATAATATCACACCCAATATTTGTCTTGAAGGTGCCACAAGACTCTGTTTTGTTTCTTCTCCATAGTATATTGTTAGTTCTGGCTCCTCTGTTTCTGCAAATTGGTAATTCGTTGAGGTGTGGGGAGGGTACTATACCGCAAGCTTGTCGGAACTGGTCTTGTATGGCCTATGGCTAAATTCACCTTTTTAAACCTTATTTTAATGACATTTTATTTCAGAATAAAAGATGCCACACAGCCTTAAAATTTATCCTATAGAGCATCATGTGCAGTGTGTGTTTAAAGTGCTTAAAAAGGATGGTAGATTACAATAAATTAATAATAAGAGATGATATAATCAGAATGCATCCCTGAGTCAGGAAAATATAGAGTTGATCACACAGTAGTATTTAGGCCATATTACATTTCAAGCAACTGCTTCTAAATAGTCATTCAGTCCATGTGCAATACTTTTTTCAGTCAGTACCCAAGACCCATTGTGTCTTTCAAGCAACTGTTACAGCCCAGACCCAGTCTTGAAATAGGTGAAGTAATCGAGAAATCCCAGAACTGTCATCAGTCCTTTCTAGAAATCACCAAAAACACATATGGTTTTACCATAGAGTTTTAGCCAATTCCTAAGGAGGCATGACATCACTTCAGGGTTTTCCCAGAAGTGA
>NW_015223376.1:0-952 GCF_001447785.1 Gekko japonicus | reverse complement strand
ATTTAAAAACCCAATCCAACAATAAAATGGTTATACAGACAGGAAGATCCTACGTAAGAGCTGTCCTCTTTCTCCCCACTTCAGGAGCCTGCGGTCCACCTCGCCGCCAGGACTCGAGACCAGCTGAGCCTCACTCACCGCTGTCCACCTTGTATCGCTCATGCCTGGCGCGGAGCCCATCTATTTCGCTTTGCTGATCAGCCAGGAACCTCTCCAGCTTCCCCTGCACGGCTTTGGGCAGCTTGGCCACTTCGGCCCGCTCCAAGACCTGCTGCAGCACCGCCGCCATCTTGGAAGTGGGGGAGGCGAGGGCAACCCCCTCCCTCCCTCCACCAATACAGACTTGCGAAGGGCAGAAGGAAAAGGGGGAAACGACTCAGCCGCATCCAGGGCGCATGCGAGAAGATCAGCTGACGCAGGCGCGTGACGCTCAGCGAAGAAAGGAGACAAACAAACACGCTCATTGGGTGGTTTGAAGGCGAATCACGCCTTCCGCTACCTAAAACGACACACACCACTAGCGCCTTTGGTTGGATGCCATGTTGAGTGTGTCAGTTTATCATGACTGGGTTGTAATTGTGAAAGATTATGCCAAATGGGCAGGCTTTTAAGGGGAGGTACAGATAATTTAATCAAAAAATTAAAAAGTTCTTGCGCTGTGGATACATGTCCGCCACACTCAAGATGGTGCACAAAACGAACCCGCGTTCCCGCGTTTTTTTTTTTAACGAAGGTGTTACGTTATCAAAATGCGCCCCGTTGAGCAAGGGGGTGAAGCGGCTCCCGTCAATGACGGTGGTCAGGACACATCAGTGTGTGTGAGAAGCGAAGGGACTGGGTGACGAGGCGCGAGGGGAGTAGCGCTGGTGTGGTGACGGTGCTTGGAAGCGGGGGGCGGAAAACACCCTGGATTGCGGTTCTTTGCGTAGCCCACGGGGCTCACCTCCGTGCA
>NW_015223375.1:0-952 GCF_001447785.1 Gekko japonicus | reverse complement strand
TGCATTACTTTTATTTATATTTGTTTCCCTGTCCTTTCTCAAGGGCTCAGGGAAAGTTCTCAGCCACCCTGTGAGCAGTCAGACTAAGGACCAAACCAGTCACAACACTGTCAGCTCCGTGAACAGAGCCCCAAACATTTCTTTTTCTTTAAAGAGCGGGTGCCAGGGGCACAGTTGGGAGTGGGACTCCCCATACTGTTTATCTGAACTGAAATTACTACATGGAGCTGGTATTTGCCCTGGTGGCATACAGACATGTACCTGCATTGCATTTGCCCTGATGTGGCAAGTTGTTAGGTCCATGTGGCTATTTCAGGTCAGAAAAGTGGTATGAGGAAGGAGGCTGAAACCTCCCTCCCCTTGCACCACAGTCCTAATCTGAATTGGGCCCCTGCCCCTTAAAGCAAGGGAAATGCTGGGACCTCCATCCCATAACTTCCAGCAACATGGCCAACTGGGCTGTAACAGACTTAACTAAAAAAACCTAGTCAAGTAGGAATGTGGCTCTGGGAGTCCCATATCTAATCCCAACATGTTGTCCACTGGATCACATCTGTGTCTAACTCAAAGGCCTCCAACATACCTGATCTGGCTTCAGCTCTGCAATGTCCCCAACTACTAGGCTCTCCAGGAATTTCACCCGGTCTCTGCCAAACACTCTAGTCTGTGAAAGACAATAAATTCACATTGCCCACATTTTATGTAGTATTCAGGACACAATGAGGCTCCAGAGCTGGTCATGGCACCACTTTCCCAGCCAACAGCTGCATGGTTTGGTGCAGCTGAGTTGTACGATGTGACCAGAATTACCAGAAAAGAGTCCAGTATCGGGTTGCATCCCATGAAAGATTTCCGCTGATGGAAGGGGGGTGATTTTTGCCTGTCCCCCTTGTTGCTGCACTCCTCTGACTTCCCCCCCTCTTATGCTGTTCCTAGGGGTCCCCACTCCCCA
>NW_015223374.1:0-952 GCF_001447785.1 Gekko japonicus | reverse complement strand
TAACCACTTGAGCCACCGCAGCATTACAGGTGTCCATTTCTCTGCAGGGTTCACACAGGTCTCTTAGGCGAGCGGCGGTTTTAAAGACCTTTCTCCACTTCTGTCTCCCACATTTCCCCTCCTTTTGCCCGGGGCCGGCTCTCTCCCCCTTTCTTCCCCTTTCCCCGACACCCAGATCCTTTGTTTCTGCTGTTTGGAAGGTGGCTTTTGAAGGTATTTTTAAAACTCCGTAGTCACCGTTCCTTCTCCGGCAGACGGTTGCAAATTTAGCCCTTCCTTTCTCTCCCGTTTTTCTCAAAGGCTTGTTTTGTGCGGCGAGAAGAAGAGAACAGGCAGGAAACTGCGCTCGCTCGTGCTCTCCAGTCAAGAAAATCGATGGCTTAGCCATTGGACGTTCTGTTGTCTGTGGAAGCGTGCACGCAAAATATTTGATAAAATCTGTCCCGTTGTTACAGAGGGAATAGCGATGGTGTTGAAGAAGCGACTCAGGTGGCAGAATCTGTTCCCCTGGATGATATCAGGGAGCTGAAAACAGTTCTAGGGATCTTTCCTACGAGTGGTCCCTAGCGAGGGAGGGGGGTAACTTGGGGCACTTAATGACTTGGAGAACTGAGTTAATGAATTAGAGGTCAGAGGGAAAGGTGGAAAAAAGAGCAGTTGCTAAATGTCATGTAAGATAGCCAAGGAAAGCTTTTATGCCTTCCCCCTCTTGGGGGGTGGGTAAGAGGCCGAAATTGTGACTCTAATTCTGAGCATGCATCATTCGATGCTCTCCCTTGGGACAGCTGCAGTTCCATGCCCACCTGTACCCAAGAGACCACGGGGCATCTTCAAGGCTAACTGAATGTATTTGTGGCAGAAGCTTTGTGAATGGGAGCCCCACTTCGGCCGATGCGTGAAGTGTTCTCAGTTGGCAGACATACGTATGAGAACATAAGAGAAGCCAATGTTG
>NW_015223373.1:0-952 GCF_001447785.1 Gekko japonicus | reverse complement strand
TTTTTTTAATAGAAAAAGGTAGTTTCTACAACTGCTTGAATGGTTTCCTTTGTGTAAAAGACACCATGGTATGCTAATTCATGATCCCTCTGGGAGGCAGATCCTTCTTGTCTGGAGACTGTAATCCAAATTCCCAAGCAAAAACCATGTACAATATTTTGGCAAGATTTCAGAAAGCCAGCTGTCATGGGGAGAGAGGCATTCGCAGCCAGGTGAGCAATGGAGCATCTTCTTACAAAATGTATGCAACGCATCATTAAGGGCCAAATTAGGCCACTGGTGAGGCTAGGTAATGCTACCTTTCAGCCCCATTCCCATCATTAATATGATATATTCCAAGAACTACATTTCCTGGAATGCACTGGGGAGAAAGCAGAGGAATAAAGAGGGAGGTGAACTGGGTAGACTTCACCCACCTTTTAGCTACAACTTGCATTTAGACCCCTATTAAGCCAGGTTGTCTGGGACCCTGGATCTTTGTCTCAATGACTGCGGCTTCAATGGCCCCACTGAAATAGATACAGGATCCATGAACAAACCTCTTGCTTTTTAAAACTTTAAAATTAAGCCAGGTGATATTTCAGTGCAGAGGGTAGAGATGATGTCTACTTTGCCCATGATTATTATTGTTATTATTATTAGTGAATCATATCACACAGACATACAGCACAGGGCAAATAGCAGCCCTGGAGAAGGGAGCTAATTCAGATAATAATCCTTCTTCCCTGCACCCCATAGCCCAAATCCAAGCTGGGGCCCATGCACATCTGCAATTTAAATGAAAAAGAACTGGGGAATCCATTCTCACATCTTCCATCACTGTGTCCAATTTGTACATAAAATCGCTAGCATATAAGCTATTCTAATACAGCTCAGTATTTATATAGTACTACTTTCAGTGATCAAAATGATGTGCACATTGTGATTGATAGCCCTGTAATGTGGAAACAGC
>NW_015223372.1:0-952 GCF_001447785.1 Gekko japonicus | reverse complement strand
TCAGCGTCTTAACCACTTGAGCCAACCTCCTGATACAACTTGTCTAAACAGGGACGGAGATCCCGGAAAGCTCTCCGATAGCCCTATTGAACTTAGAAAAGGCCTCTGGTTTCGGCCTTCGGTTTAGAAAGAGGCCCACGGCGCTGGAGGGCACGGCAGAAATCGCCAGCGTCAGCAAAGCTGCACAAATCCTGTAGTTTTGCATTAAGAACTCGACGGGGTGTGTGTGGGGGAGATACTTTGAGTTCTCTTTCGAGCCGGCGGAGTTGAAGCTGCAGATGGCTTTGTGGGGAGACTGCTGGACTCAAAAAGCACTGGGGGAGAGATTAGGGGCAAGAGCGATGAAGTCAGACATAAAGTCAGCTCTCGTGCCCAAGGCCGTTCCAGACGGTACACGGGTGTCCAGTTTAGTTGATTAATTTAAGCAAAGGTGTCGGGGTGAAAAGGCACCCCAGCGGCCAGAACGCATAGGAAAGTGCATAATGACAATGTCACCTGCACATTAGTAAACACTGCCCCCAAAGCACAGTTACTGTCCCCTTCTTTCTGTAAACAGAGAAGCACGGGTTGTGCCAGAGACAATTTCCTTACCTAAGGCAAGAGTTTCTTTCGAATAGATGGGGGTGTGTGTCCAAAGGAACCTCAACAAGGCAAGGTGCTGCGGGAACACAGATATACATTTGCAAGAAAAGAACAGAAACCACAACAGACCAAAAGAAGGGCTGATTCTGCATTTGGCTTTTCCCTCCATTGTTTTAGCAAGCCCACATTGGAACAGACATTCTCCTCTGCACTGCATACTGCTTTCACTTCCTTTGGTGATCGGATTGTATGGTCGCCTCCACTATGCATGCCACATTCACCTCCTTCGATCATTGGATTTTGTGGTACCTTCTGGATAGATTCAGGGCTGTTTTATGGCTATTCGGGGGTGACTTTGCAGTCAGTATGG
>NW_015223371.1:0-952 GCF_001447785.1 Gekko japonicus | reverse complement strand
GACCTTGTAAATTAGCCACAAGAAAAAGAAATAGCACCCAAATGGCCTGGAGGACTGATCAAGCCCTAAGAGCTACAGAATGTTGAGAGTCAAGGATAGAGGGTTGCTAGGTCCCCCGCTATGGCAGGAGAGGTCCTGTTGGCTGCCCCCACAGCCCACTGCCACTATGGAGAAAAATAAACTAAACAAAAAATGCTGTTGTTGCAATGGTATTTCATCACTTCTGGGAAAAATCCAGTAGCACCATCATGCCTCATTAGGAATTGCCGGAAACTTTTAAGGTTTCACCATAGAAACTCTATGATTTTACTTCCTAGACAGGCCTGACATTGCCTCTAAAATTATTCTTCCCAGAAGTGATGTAATGCCATCATGCCAATAGCACCCACCCATGTCCTTGCCCCTCCCAATTCCCTGCCCTATGCAAGTCCCTGAGAGTTTATATCATCTAGAGGAAGAGATTTTGGTGCTGGTATATATGTGCTCAGATTTCCAAATTATTCCCCTCCCTCTACAATTCTCTATGGTTTCCAGCTTGTTTACTAAAATTCTAGGCTTTCAGCCAAAACAACTTCAGAAGCAGTTTGCAATAAAAACTAATTAAAGTTTAAAAAAAAAAAATTATAACAGAACCACAACTATTTAACCCTGAGTGGTGTGTGTGTGGTCTTTTCCAAAGTCAATAAATAAACTTCCTGAAACCCTTGAAAAGCTGTTCTTTTTTGGGGGGTGGGATTTTTGTATGTGCATGTGCACCTGGAAGTCATGTCAACCTCTGGTGACTGAGGTCCATAACAAAAGCAGGGAATGGATTTAAGCCTCATAAAGGAGAACTGTTGTATTTAAATTGAACCAGCAGGCTCATGAACTTTTGTCTCATTACTATCAGCTGTATCAAAAGTTTCTCTCTTCTTGTTTCCCATAACACGATTTAACAGCCCATGGCCGTTCC
>NW_015223370.1:0-952 GCF_001447785.1 Gekko japonicus | reverse complement strand
AAGCAGGCTATAAAAACCTACTCTTCTTCGTCAAAGTGGTGAGAGGTTTTTACTGTAATTTTAAGAATTCCAGCTTTTCTTATAACAATGTTACTAGTTCTCATGCTTATAGAAAGGTTTGCATGGGATTTCGCTCGCATCACATCCCGGATTCCAGCCAAAGTGACAGCCTTACTGTTCCAGTTCCCTAGAGAGTTTTTCACAAGATTTACTTACAACAGCTTAGATCATCCTTAACATGCCCCAGGCTCTCTTTTATCCACACAAGGCTACAAAACAGTAACTGTTTTTTTCCACATGCCCAAATCACCTCTAAACTATGGAGTAAGCCTTTTATGCTAAGATTTTGGGGAAACATTCCATGTTATAAAGCCAAGAATAATGCAGTGAGGTGGCTTTTAAAAATACTCTTTGAAATGCTACTATAACTAACTAAAAGCAGTCTTGTGGCATCTTAAAGGGTAACAGATTTATTGAAGCATAAGCTTTTATTGAATAAAGATGCATGGATTCTCTGTCAGCAGAAATACATACACAGCAGAGACGGGGCGGGGGGCACAACCAACAACTTGTTAACAGTCGGTTAAAAGGCCATGAAATGTAAGAGGTATAGGGATGAATCCAAAGGTTGTTTTCCATCAATAGAAGACACTTTTATTAGAAGAACAGAATTTTCCCAGCTTCCCTTTCTTCTCCCACTGTAGCCCACTGAGCTCATTGAAATGCCAATCCTGGGGCAAGATAAATGGAGGAGGACTATTTATGAATGTTTGCATGAATTTAGCCTTTCTTTCAGAGCTAGGTAGGCCTCGTGCCCACTTGGAATGAGAATAAAGGATTAAGCCAAAAGTCACATGATGTACAAGTTCTTACAGATTTGTATGAACATGTTGTGTCCTTGGGTGTTCATGGAACCATATGGAAAATGATATTGTTAGGACAATTAGACAAA
>NW_015223369.1:0-952 GCF_001447785.1 Gekko japonicus | reverse complement strand
AGTTTGACACCTCTGATTTAGAGCGTCATGTTCTGTCCATCCTCTCTGTCCCCAGAACCTGCTGAAGGCTGGCAGCTCAGTGCTAGCGCTAGAGAACCGGGAGCACTGGGACACGTTGCTACAGAACGATCACGGTAGTGCAGGCCTGATGGAACAGTTGAGAGAGTACACCGGCACACTGGCCAGCAACATGAAACTCACCTACCTCAACCCTGTTGGTGTGGTAACCCCCAATATTGGTAAGTATTGACTCAGCTGGGGCCAGAAGGCCTGTGTAGTTTTGATATGGTAGTCCATTGACCCCACCCCCACCCCACCCCGCAGGGCTGTATGAATGCTGCTAGTCGTAGAAAGGCAACAAATAATTATAAATAAGTAAATGAAAGTGAAGGTGGCCAGAATAAGGAATGGCCATTAGGGATGGGCATGGTAGCTAGCATGCTTCCTGTATCAGACGCAAAGCCTTTTTACAGCAATGGTGATGATTAAGGGAGCTATACTAAGCAGGCCTGCCCAGAAGTAAGTCCCCTGGGTCTTTCTTCCAGGAAAGTGTCCTTAGGATAGGAGCCAAAGTGACTTAAATCGTCTGACTAAGAGCTGAACTGTTTCATCAGAGACTGTGACTATGCTGCTTCAAACTGGGCCATGATCACATGAGATCAGAGCATGGTGCCTAGTCTGGATTCCCTGGCCAATGATGATGATACAGTATTCTCCCATAGTATATCACTCTTGCTTTATTTTAGGGAGTTTGTCCCACATGTTACAGTTTAGGTCTAGAGTACAAAAATGATGGCCTGAGAAGTTCCAGTGCAGAAGCATGCAGGCATCTTTACGATAGGGTACCAGATAAGTTGCCTATGTCATCTCTCATTCCTATCAGAGAATGCAAAGAATGTTACTGGGAGACTAGATGCAGATGCATTGCTTGAGTCCCACCTCATTCTTCTCT
>NW_015223368.1:0-952 GCF_001447785.1 Gekko japonicus | reverse complement strand
CTCATTTCTGTCAAATCCGGCTCTCATAATGTTTGGCCCCAAAGAGTTCGACACCCCTGGACTGGGCCCGTGACATCGCCCTCCCTTCCCCAAACTCTGCCTTCCCCAGGTGCCGCCCCAAATCTCCAGGAGTTTCTCATCCCAGAGCTGGCAACCCTAAGGCCCTATACCCCAACATACAGGTATTTTCAGTTGTGATGGTTGTGTTGCTGGAAGCTAGTTTGGGGCTCTCAGCACTAGTGAGAGATGAACGCATTACTGAAACCTGAAAAACCAGTCTGACCATTGTGAGAACTAGTAAATGAACACGTACTACTGTGGGTCACTGCAACTTTACAATACCACCTCCACTTCTCTTTAATGTCTGTACACAGCCTAACCACAGTACAGAAATACACTGCTGGGGAAGGTGCCCAGGTGCCTGCTTTCTCACTAAAGAGTTTTCGTTAAAACTTGAAATGCCGAGCATGCGTTTGAAGACTGAGACTGGGATAGTTTTTCCACAGGAATCAAATACAGCTTACTTGTGCTTCGTCAGCTTTTGATCGTGACAAAAATGACTGAAGAATCGGGCGTAGTACAAATGCATAACGGCGTGCTCCTTTCCTCCGATGTACAGATCCACAGGCATCCAGTAGTCTGCCAGTTCTTTATGAAAAGGCCTGTAAAAGGACAACAACAAAAGCTGGTGCCAGGAACGTTTATGGAAACCATTCCAATAATTAAGAATCTATTCAGATTGGCTTACAGGAAACCTCTATTTGGGATGCTACCATTAGAGGGCAACATGACATTATTATTCTCACATCAAAGTACATTCTGAACACTCTCAAGTGGCTGCTATCATTTGAACTTCAAAATGTAGTGCCTCATTATAAAAATCAAATATTCACACTGCTTGCGTGCATTTGTACAAAGGGCAAAAGGGTATCAGACATATATTGGGGGGGGG
>NW_015223367.1:0-952 GCF_001447785.1 Gekko japonicus | reverse complement strand
ACCTCGCGTTGCCATTCCTTCTTTGGGAAGCACAGATTGACAGAAGCCTTAATTCCTTTAAAACCTGTTTTTGTTACAAATTGGCGGCCCCAAATTATGCTGTAAGCGTTGAAGTCAGATGTCCTCCAGATACTCTCTGCATATTTGCTGATTACTCTCGACCCTCCAGTGTTTCAGCCTTAAATAAAACACCTCCAGCTCCTACACCGAGTCTCTCGTCGGGAGTCTCGTTCTCGCCAATATCACACATTGTTACAGGCTGTTCTCCCATTGTGTGCGGCATTAACTCACTCTGCAGCAGCCCTGTTCTCTGCGGATTTAAAAGCCAAGAGAGTAATTGTTCTTTTGATTAAAGAAATACTATAAAAACTTAACTGTCTTATAATGTATTTTTCAGCGCTTCAAAAATATCCCAGCAGTTGCACTGCGGGGGAAGCGGCTGGCTGCATACTGCATGGTGTTCTAGTGTTCATGCACTCACTTTGATTTGCATGTGCAGTAGGGTGAAGGTGCACCTACTCACCAAGTTGGAGATTTTACTTCTAGAGATCCCAAGGAGGGAGTGGCATTCTGAAGATGGCATTGCTAGTCAGACGCGTTAGCAGTATGTTAAGAAGGTATCCCCCTCAAAGGCAAAAATTGGCATAAAATAAAATATGGGACAGGTTTTTAAAAAACAAGAGCAACAGGGACTGTCCCTGATCATTAGGACAGTCTCCAGTTTGTTTCATGCACTCCAGCTTGTTCTCACTGGATGTTGCCCATCCCTGCGAAATCTGTGTCCCTAATCTGTCCCTCTTTTGCTTTTGGCAGAGGTTTTCGAGCCAGCTTAAAAAAAAAATATTAGTGTGTTCAGAGGTGTAATTCTTTGTGCATTCATCACCCCCTTCTGTGGGTCTCAAGATATTAAACCTCTGTGTGGGGAAGGTTGCCAACTCCAGCCTGAGAAATT
>NW_015223366.1:0-952 GCF_001447785.1 Gekko japonicus | reverse complement strand
GGGAAACTCCCGGCATGCAGCTACTAGATATGGTGTGTATGTGGTGTGTGAAACCTCTGCAATCATTTAAAAACAGTGGTGAAGACATACTGGCAACAATAGCATCATGTTGATTAAAAACAAATTGCCAGTATATTGTATTTGTGTGCACACATGTGTGCATGCATGCACACACACATACACAACCTCTCACCCTCTATAATGTCACAAGAAATTTCATTCATGTAGTTCTTTTTTTAAAAAAATCCTTCTAAGCCAAATTTCTCTTTGCTTGAAAATATAATGCATGGCTTTCCCATACCTAATTAGCTTAGAACTTGATTGCTTCCATTTGAAAGGAAGGAAACAAGCTATTAATAATAGGCTGAGACCCAAACTGATAGCAACATCAATACTTGGACTGCAATTTTCACAATAAATCCAGTTCCATAAAATCTTATGCACGCATTTTGGAGGTTGGATGCATTTTATATCCATTTACATGGAGACAACACATTGATTGCCTGCTATGGCATTATTAAAATGAACCAACAAAGCCTCTGGGGGGGTATACAAAGTAGAATTACACCCCCATCCATTCAAACACTTTATAAATTTTAGATCTAAACTATAGCCATGGGTAGTTCATTTTCTAATCTTGATCTTACATTTTATAATAAAAGATCACAAGAACACTGTAATTGACAGGATGAGTTCTTTAATCATCTGCATGTACAGTGATTTCCACCGTCAATACTATTGACCTTGCTAGCAAGTTCCATTATGCCTACAATAGATGGAAAATGCAGTGATCAAAGGGTGCGGACTTTCCACTGGAAAAGCATATCTCTTTCCTGGCCCCAATGGGATTCAAAATCTGGGCTAGACTCACCATCATGCAGAGTGCACTGTGAAGAAGAGTCATAGCTAAAATAGGCCCAGTACTAGGGTTGCCAACTTCCAGGAGGCACCT
>NW_015223365.1:0-952 GCF_001447785.1 Gekko japonicus | reverse complement strand
GATCTTTGAAAGCAAAAACCAGAAGGCTGCCGTGTCTTTAATGCACGCCGGCACAGTTTATTACGACCATTAGGGTTTCTGGCTCGATGTATGGGTTCAGAATAAAAGCGATCGATCAAAACCGAATAGCAGGTGCGCCATCGCACGGCTCGGTAAGTCAGTGAAGAGGGGATTTCGGCGGGAAGGAGCGAAGTTCGAAGGTCCAGTCTGGACTCTGGTCAATATTTCAGGGGAATCTTTGCCTTGGGAAACATCTGCTGCGGTCACTTTTTCTTCCCCAAAGATATCAAAGGTGCATAGGCGAAATAATCACACACGGCTTGGAAAGCAGCGCGCACCTACGCAGTTCTTGAAACGACCCCTTTGCGGGACGGTGGCCCTCTCCTCTACTGACAGAGGCCTTTAAAGGAGCGGATCAAGGAATTCAGTGGGCTCAGCGGTTCCTGCTAAGCATGGAGGTGCATTTATGCTTTTTCAGTGTGTCTCACAGTAGGGTCGCCGGTCAGTTGCCATCAAAGGGCCTCTCCACGCCGATCCTTCTAAAAAAGGGCCCCATTGAACTGAACGGGGAGGCTTCTGACGACATTGAGGGCAAACCAACCACAGAGTTCAGTCGGTTAGTTTCGACAAACGCACCGATCACGATATTGCTAGGCAGTAAGCCCCAACAGTGTTCGTTAATAAATTTTTGGATGGAGCGGAGGCTGGACTTGTTCTTCGTGGTCCCGAAAGCCTGGGGTGATTGGTTCAGTGGCGGGTGCATGCATCCTTTCGTTAACCGATCGAGTCCCTCATTCATTTAAAACATTCATCTGCCGCCTGGCCCCCTGAGACTGGAGGCGGCTAACAACGCAAGAAGAAATTGCAAGAGCGCAAACAACTCTGTAAAAATGGCCTCTGGTCCACTAGTCCCTTGAAAATAATTACCCTCTTGTGTTATGGTCTGTGAGAG
>NW_015223364.1:0-984 GCF_001447785.1 Gekko japonicus | reverse complement strand
AAGGATTATGGAAAGTAACTCTGTTGTTGGGGAGACTGTCTTCTTAAGGGGAAAAGCTGGATTTTGGATGAAATTGAGACCTGTGGCACTCCTAATCTCCTTTATCTCATAAACCTTGACTTGTCACTTCTGATTGTGGGGAGCAATGCTCCCTCTAAGCTGTGGAGACTTGTGAGCAAAATTTCTACTTCATGAGCTACTGGCATTAAAGTTGTGGGCGAGCAATTTGGCTGCTGCATAAAGCAGTTTGCTCTGGAGCCCTCCTTCCTGAGCGAAGACAAAAATGTGTGAGCCAGAGGCTAAAAAACTGTGAGCTGGCTCACACTAACTCAGCTTAGAGGGAACACTGGTGGGGAGAGCAGGATAAAAATTGAAATAAATAAATAAATAAGTTAGTGGGTTTGCAGAAAGAGCACTACATTATGGTAGTCTGAGGCTACCCACAAAACCAAGGTTTGGTCGGTCATACTTGCCAGGGTATACAGCCTTTGCAAAGAGAAGCTTGTTTGACCTAAATGACTCAAATGTGACTTTTTTCTAAGGTTTTCTCCCTGGATCCACAGTGGTTTCCAGTAGGAGGGCATCACATCCATTGTCTAGCAGCCTTCCATCCAGGTTTGCCAGGTGAACATGGGAAGCTGCCTTATATTGAGTCAGACCTTTTAGCCTATCAGGTTATCACCTTCTCTGACTGGCAGTGGCTCTTCATGGTCTCAGGTATAGGTCTTTCGTATTCTTTTAGCTGGAGATGGCAAGGTTTGAACCTGGGGCCTTTTGCCTGCAAGGCAGACGCTCTACCACTGAACCATGGTCCCTCTTCAATTTGTCCTCGATGTGTAGGTCCCACCTATTTTGTGCATCAGCAGCACAGACCAGATGAGCAAGGGGGAATCACCGGCTAATCACATGATCACTTCCTAAGCGGCTTGTTCAAGGCTGTGGAAAAGAACAGCAAAACTTACACAGGGAGCCTGAAACCATTCT
>NW_015223363.1:0-952 GCF_001447785.1 Gekko japonicus | reverse complement strand
TCAGCTTGAAGATATTTATGTGTAGTGTTGATTCTTGACATACTTAGTGTTTGATTTAGTTTCTTATATATTTTGATGCATCCTACAAGATAGTTATGCTTACTTCCAAACACACACACATACAAGTTTCCAAGGGGCTTCTTAGGCATTTGTCCTTTTTAATAGGAATATTTCCAGGGAATAACTAAGTTCTGGCTCTATCCTTGTCACTTTACACAGGAATAAGTAAGTAAGCAAGGGCCATCCCATAATTATTTGAATGCAGAATCTCTCCTGACTTTGTGAAGTTAAAAACTAAGCCTCAGAGGAGTTTTTATGTTCCAGGATAAGCCGCAGAACTTCCCATTGGGGCTTTTTCTTTTCTCAGCTGTAAAAGGAGAGCGGGGTAAGCAAGTGAAGGAGTCCATAAGTCTTGATCCTGGGATAATTCAAATGGGTCTTAAAAAGTAGCTTTGGGTAGTCATCTGGTGGTAAACCTAATGTAATTATACAGCACTGAGGCATTTGAAGCTGAATTCAGATTCCCTTATTTGGAACACAAGTGGGTAAGAGGAAAGCTCCATATGTTATTCAAGGATGCAAGACTTGATCAATCAATATGCATCTAGCAACTAGAGGAAACATAATGAATTTGTATTCATCCATTATGTTATGCTGATTTACAGCAGATTGTTTCTGTCCTTTGAGAACATCAGATTTAATATTGGGAGTCTGGCGAGGCAGGGATAAGTAGGCTGGGTGGTAGTGCTCCTGACTACAGGAAGGGAATGGTCTGAGAGATTAAAATTGTCTATCATGAGAAGAATGCATTAGAAAAATATGATGCCATTTTGAAGATGGCAGAAGTGAAAAATCTCTATAGAGCCCTAACACTAAAGGACATAATTATACTATGAAACCAGGATGTGTAATGAATGGCTCTGGTTAAATTTTATCATGAAGTGCTGGAATG
>NW_015223362.1:0-952 GCF_001447785.1 Gekko japonicus | reverse complement strand
CCAACCATGGTCAAAAGAAGAATCAAATGTTACAGTGAAAAACATCCTGGTTCTTGCAGATGACCAAAATGTCAAACTTGTATTGAACACACATACAATCCTTGTACTGTGTACTATTGATTTTTCTTTGAATGATTCTTACATTACATTCAGCACACGCACTGCTGAATATGTGATTTAGAACCCATTTTTCCAGTTCCCAGTGTCATTTATAAAAGGGACATGTGTTGGCCTTTTCTTACGAACAAATGTGTGCATATACATTCAGAATGTATGTGCATGCACTGTAACATGTGAACAAGAATTTAATCATCTATGAATTGTATTTTAATTTTATATATCTTAGGTCTTTCCTTAAAAATTGCTGCACTTCTGAGTATTTCAGGGTGATACAGAAGAAAGTTTCTTTCTTCATGCCATTTTCCCATTGAAATGATTATTTTTGGCCAAAAAGGGGGGGGGGGGAGACAGGCACAATATGGTTATCTGTCTTCTTTTCCTATTGGAGTTAAAGGCAGTCGGTGGGGGGGAGACTTTCAATTTAATCAGTGCAAAAGTTAAACTTCCCTTTTCTCAACCACTTTGGCTCCCAGTCCTCTCAATCCCATAGCTTTTCCATAACAGAGGATTCACTAGACCTCAGATGCACACATATTTGGCCTTAGGAATCAGAATATCAAAGATTTGATCAATATTTAAATCAACCCCCTCTTGGACACACATCTTAACATGGTGAGGGGGGTTTGAAATGTAGTGCTGGAGAAAAGTTTTACAGATATTGTGGACTGTCAAAAAGACAAAAAAGTGGGTCTGAGGCCAAATCAAGCCTGAATGTTCCCTATTTATTTATTTATTTATTTGGATTCTGCCCTTGCCACAAGCAGGCTGAGAGCAATCACATCACAAATAGATAAAAACATACGCTAATAAATATAACAATATTTAAAACAAC
>NW_015223361.1:0-952 GCF_001447785.1 Gekko japonicus | reverse complement strand
GGGCTTCTTTCATCATGACCTAAACCTACCATATATAAATATGCAAGCATAAGAGCCAATGAAGCCAAAGAATGTGTAACTGATTTACAGCAGGTTGGTTTAAAAAAAAGAAAGAAAAGAATGTCTATGTACAGCAAGGAGCATGAATCAAGGAAGAAGGTCTATTATATACTTTATGGAGGTTCTGTGATAATTAAGGAGCACAGATTCCCATATAAAGACAACTGGTGCTCGCCTAGTTTATGAAATGCATTAGCCGATCTCATTAAGTGCTAATCCATAGAGTTAATGGCAAATATCAATACTGTGCTTCAGTACATCTATGCAAGGAAGGCTCCTTAGCTGAAGCAAAATGTTAAGGAAGCATCAATATATTCTCCTTAATTAAACAGTTTTAGTTCTTTCCTGTTTTTTTAAGAGTTTACCTTTGTGTGCCATCAAAAGAACTCAGGAAATGTTGTAACATGCACATACCAAGTGATTGCAGCCAGAATATGATTGCCAAAATGCTGGGGAAAATAAATTGGCCCCAAGGGTAGAAAAGCAGAGATGGATTGTACAGCTGATTACATTTCTAAATAAACTTGCCCATATTTTGGGAGTCATAAAACTCATAGCCTTTAAAAATGTATCTCTTCTTCTGTTTTGCAACAAGACGCATGAAAATGGAATATTAGCTGTGATTTAACAGCGCTAATATTCACTCTGAGTCTTCAAAAGGGATTCACATATATCATCTGCCTGCTGTATAAATTACAGATGTCCATCTAAATCCACATCCATGGAGTAATGCTTACCTGATCCCTACTTGATGCTAGGATGCCTGTTTTGGTGCAGATGGACAATAGATGCTTGAGAGAACCCGTAGCTCAGTGGTAGAGTATGTGATCATGATGCAAAAGGTTTCTTTCTGTTGTGTAGTAGGTTCGACGCATCGAATGATCAGGAAACA
>NW_015223360.1:0-952 GCF_001447785.1 Gekko japonicus | reverse complement strand
CACCTGCTTATGAGAACAGCCTACGAATAGCTTGGCTGTTAGAGCTCTCTTTTGCCGTAGGCCCCAGGGCAGGCAGGCAGAAAACAAAATTGGAAATGGAACCATTCGGAACTGCAGCTCACTTTATGATCCTTGAATTAATGGGAAATTGTGGTTAATGCACTGGCCTGTTTGTTGTCCACCTCTAGAAATTGATTCCAAATGAGGGGAAAGACATACTGAGAACTGATCTTTCATGGGCCATGAAGTACTAGCCAGTAGTCCTTAGCAATTGTTCATGTCCTCTAAAGATACCTATCATATGTTCGTGGAAATGAAGTTTTTATTTTCTTAACTGACATTATTGATAATGTACAAGCACAAACTGTTTTAATTCCTCCGCCTCCTCAGGAAACTCCATGTTTAGAGCTGGAATTTGATTGGTTTAGCAGTCCTGTAAAGTTTCCCGACATGTCAGTGATTGAAGAACATGCCAATTGGACTATCTCTCGAGAACTAGGGTATAACTACAGTCCTGCTGGGCAGGTAAGGAGAACATTGCTATTCTGATTGTTTTGTGAAAACCATTAAAGCATGTGCACACATTCTTAAAATGCTTTATGGAGAGATGACAATTGATGGCAGTTGATTTACATTAAGATCGAATCCAGTTCTCTGGACTGTTGTTTGACAGGGCCGTCTGTTTTTTGACGGGATTCAGATTTAAGCAGAGCTTTTACTGTGGAAGTTCTAGGAATTTGTAATACAGTTATCCTTTACAATCATATATGTCAGATCGTTGTTAATATAAATAGTTAAGTGTTCTAGTTCATTTTGCGAGGTTCTTAGCATCTAACTCAACAGGTCCAGAAAAGAATTCATAACCCTTTCAAGAAGTGGAGGTTAATTAATTCTGAGCAGTTACAAAGCTTTGGCATTACAGCAATCACATATGCCAATCTATAGGTAATCT
>NW_015223359.1:0-952 GCF_001447785.1 Gekko japonicus | reverse complement strand
GCAGATGACATGAGCCTGAAGTGTTGCCAATTTGTAGTCCCAAAACAGAATATTTATCCTAAAGTACAAAAAAGTGTTGTTTTGTGTTTCGCCGGACCTTTCAGTTTTTATACACTCACGCACCTGCACACATGCATACACACAGAATTCAGTGCCACATATTAAATAGCTACAGGTTTACAAAGAGGCCACTAAAAACCCTAATCTTTTCTTCCAGGAGCTTTTTTCCTATGTACCTCACATAGCAAGAGTAGTAGATATCACATGACTATCTATAGAAAAAAATTGATCTGTAAAATTGCAGCTGAAAAAAATTCCTTTCTTATCTTTTGTTGTTCGTCAACTGATCCAAAATAAAATAAGATTGATAAGGGTTTCAGAATTCCAGGTCCTTGGCTTTCTTCAGTTTTTCTTCTATTAGGATGGGGACATGATCATCTTGCAGGTTACTTTTTCAAAATAAATGTAAGTTGGGACACAATTCTTTCACAGTCACCACATGTATATTTTTAAGGAGAAACCCATGACTTATGCATGATGCTATATGTACACATGAACTTTTTATACTGTACCTGCACACAAAATATTTCATAAGTTTGTATGAAGCTGCTTTATACTAAGTCAGCCTATTGGTTCATCTGGCCCAGTACTGTGACTGTCTTCTGGAGTCCCAGGTAGAAAAAGATCTTTACTACTAGCCAAGACCCTGCTGCAACTGGAGATGACAGGGTTTCAGCCCCAGGCCTCTGCATGCAATGGGTCCATTTAACCATTGAGTCACAGCCCCTCCAGAGCCATGGAAGCAACCACAAATGTTGATGAAACAAAAAGGAAATTCCACTTTTAATTGCTTTTCTTTTGTCTTATAAGAAGCCATTTTTTGACAGCTTTTCTTTTTCTAAAGCCATTTCATAGTTAGAGACGTGTGTCTGACTATCCATGCAAAGGAAGT
>NW_015223358.1:0-952 GCF_001447785.1 Gekko japonicus | reverse complement strand
TCACAATACTTCACAGCTTAGAGGGAACAAGCTCTGTCCGTGTGAATGTCTCTCTTTAGCATAACAACCAACTGAATGCTGATACGTGACTCATGCCGATTTCCTGCTTGGTCATCTGCCTGATCATTCCGCCCCCTCTTCTGGCTTAGAGGTGACACTTCCCACAGCTTGGGTGCTTGAGATGGGAGGATTATGTGACATCCATTCCAGTTGTCTCCCAGCCGGAGGAGGATGCAGCAGGGATTGGGCAATCAAGGGAATGGGGAGGAACAAGACTGACACATCAACCTTTGATTCATGATACATAGCAGACATAGAAAAGGGACGTAATGAGTATTCACCACAGGAGCTCTGCTTTTGTGTGTGTGTGTTGTATCAGATGTACCACTCAACTTATTCAAGAATATTTGCAAGCATACTTCCTGGTTTAATTTTAATTTCCATTTTCCTCATCAGCCTGAGAAATTGGGAGACATCTGTATCTCACTACGATATGTGCCCACTGCTGGGAAGCTCACCGTCTGTATCTTGGAAGCAAAGAACTTGAAAAAGATGGATGTTGGAGGACTTTCAGGTGAGTGCAAAGCAAGTTGCTATCCACCAGATGGCTCCCATAAACCAATACAGAAGGACTCTCAGGGCATTTCTGCATAATAGGAGCAAAGTGGCTTATTTCTTCTGCTGCTTTGTAAGGCAGATATAAAACCTGCATTGGCCAGAATGGTCATTCACATGACAAATGCCTGTCCTCTGTTTCGTGTATGTGAAGGGAGAGAGGTTTCCATGGATTCCATTCCTGGAATGATCATCTGAGTGAAACACCACCAGTGTTATACTTCCTAGTCAGAAGCTCAAAGTGTGGCTCCAGGTGATGAGTGGGTGGGGCTGGCCTTATGCCTTGTTAGTTTGAAAGAGCTTCTCCATGGGACTGTGACCATTTCAGCGCCAGAAT
>NW_015223357.1:0-952 GCF_001447785.1 Gekko japonicus | reverse complement strand
GCCTGGCCCTCTCCTTCCTTCCTGCGGGCTAGCTGAGCTGGGTGCTGGACCGGATGGGCCGTGGGCCTGACCTGGCTGGGTTGTTCTCATGCCCCAGCTCCATCAGTCTCCATTGTGTAGACGGGACCTCGCTTGCCAGAGGTGGCTGGAGGGTCCAGGGGAGAAGTCCTCTTGCTCTTTTTACCAGACCCAATTAACATTCATGCCCATGAGTTCTTCAGGCAGCTCTCGCTGTCTCTGTGCCAGAAGTGGAAAGAAGGAAACGCATAGGTCCAAACTCTCCAGGAGGAGGGTGGCATCCCCAGGGCCCACAAGCTCAGCTCCCTCAGACACCTTCAGGGACTCCCGAGGCCACGTCACGTGTCCGTGTTTGTGGACAGCCGTGTCTCCCGGCCAGCTGGCACGGCAAGGCCAGCTGGAGGTGCGGGGAGGAGCCTGCGGAGACCTTCCCTGCTGCTGGAACAGATTATAGAAAGGGGATGCCTGTGGGGAAAGAACTTGGCCTTCTCCGTCCTCCTCCGGTGGAACACAAAATGACAACAACAACAAAACCCAAACAAGTCCACAGTTAAATAAGAGCCCAGAACCTCTCTTTTCTCCCAGGGGCTTCGGTAGGCCGGCCGGCCTGTGTCTTAGCAGCATCCGGCAGCAACCGGGATGTGTCAACGCCCTGTCTCACATCAGGCCCTCTGAACAGCAGCAGATCTGTTGGGTCTGGGTTTCAGAAACGTGGGCACTTGAAGCCAACATGGGGTGGGGCCTGCGAAGGCAGAGCGGAGCAACTAGCAAAAGCCGACTCTGCTTGTATGTGGAGGTGAGCGGAAGGAGCTGCCCTGCCGGGGGAAGTGTGTGCGGGAGCAAGTCCCCCAGCCCTGCAGCTGCTGCTCCCGAGGCGCCTCCTGGTTCTGCCCCAGCTCAGCCTGACTCCTTCAGCATGACTAGAAAAGTGCCA
>NW_015223356.1:0-952 GCF_001447785.1 Gekko japonicus | reverse complement strand
GAACCCCCATCCTCTGCCCCTCTCTGCATGTTGTCTGGCCCTCCAGGTAAGTCTGGACCCATACAGACTTGCATGAGACAGTTCATTGTCTTAGGTTCTGAGGCCAGGTATTGAAGGTCATGAGCCTTAGCCATTCTGGTGATCTGATCAGAATATGACCTCAAATCTTCCGTCAGGGAAGTCGAGAACTGAGGACCATGATCAGAACCTCCATCGGACTCGATGTTGGACACGGAGATACAAGACTCTCAGTGTGGAAAACAATGCCTGCTTGGTACCGAATGCCGATGACTAGTCGACCTTGAACACTGGGACCAAGTGCAGCAGGGGGTAACCTGTATGGGTAGGGACACCAAGGAGGAGGCATCCAATGAACATCATGACCCCGATGTCTCAGAAACAGAGGATAGATGAACTCTACATCAGAGGAAGCTGGAGAGCATCGATGACCAGAAGGAGAAGCATTTCTTGGCTTTGAGCAATGCTCAATAACGGATGGTTCCAATGGTGATCAGCGCTGAGGCAATATTGATACCGATCAGAGCCTTGGAGGTGACTGACCTCTAGAATATGAACAGTGCTTGACAGGGAATGGAGAAGGTGATGGATGCCTGGGTGAAACCTACCATCGATCCTGCGGCGATTCCTAAGCCAAATGGCGGGGGAACTCCGTCTCGGAACAGAGGGTGAAGTGCAGTGTTCCTGGTTGCTTTTTTTGTCATTTTCTTTGATTGTTTTAGAGGAGGCTCTGACCCCGCTGAGGAAGTCAAGGTTTTGGTGGAATCACAGGAAGGAAGAGTTGGAAGGGCCAAACTCACAGGAGGTGGTCGTGCCCATTTCTCTCCCTATCTTTGAGGCAAAGCCTCTGGAGCAGTCAGTGGTCACTCCCAAAGGGTGGCCTTCAGACAAGCTGCCTGCCCCCCTCTGGCATTATTATTATTATTATTATTAT
>NW_015223355.1:0-952 GCF_001447785.1 Gekko japonicus | reverse complement strand
CTTTCACAACAGGCTTTACTGCTAGTCATGAATAAAACAAAACTGTTCATGCAGTACTTAGATGTAAGCATTGTATTTTAGTTGCTGCTAACTAAGGAAAGATGCCATGTGATTTAGGGTGCTTTTCAGGACAGACAATCCAGCACAAGTATATTTAAATCTGTCTGATTTTAATGGGAAAATGAAGCCATGTTTCAATCTCTCTTTTAGACTTAATTTTAACCACATGGTACCCATCGTGGGCCGACGGACATAGAGGGAAGTGCAGGCAAGACATCAACATGCAGACCAGGTTACTTTTGGAAGGAAAAGGCCACGGCTTTATTGATTACATTGCAAGGAGTATCGGTGCAGCATGGAGACATATCCTGTATCGAGTGACCTGCCTGCCACTTGATAACCCCCCCACACCCCAGCCCACTTGCTGGGGGTGAACCCAAGAACTGACAAACCCTCGTTGTAATGACATGGGTGCCAGCCACTAAATGAATTCCTTGCCACCTGGGTGAGAGCCCCTGCTGGCAGCCCTTGAGCTTGGCATGCCTTTAAATTGGTTCCCCTCAGACCCCTTAAGGAGGTCCCCATAACACAAGATGTAGGCATGCAGGCACCGTCTCCCTACAAAATGGATCCATCCTAATGCCCAAACCACCTAAGCTGTGACTATAAAGCAGTAAAACCAATCCACACAAGCCCCATGGCAACTGAAGCGCAGGGAGGGAGGAAGGGAAAACCAAAGAGAGCAAAAGAGATGAGGTCCCTGCTCCTGTGCCACTTTATTGAGGGGGGCAGGTGACCTTGCCCCCAGGACTGCCCACCAGGACTCATCCTCACCACTGCAGGGTTGCACCCCCATGCTGAGCAATGCGGCCAGCCAACCAGAGGCCACACAGCACCCACCAGTCTTCACCTAGCCCAGGAGCCCACAAACATGGCAGTAGGGTGAGTCCTA
>NW_015223354.1:0-952 GCF_001447785.1 Gekko japonicus | reverse complement strand
TCTTCCTGAACATAGGATGCTATGGCTTCAAAAGAGGAGGGGCCTCATACAGTTGCTACTCATCATTTCTTAGCAGTGGTAATTCTCTGGTTTTAAGTGAATTGACCTGCCTGCTTTCATCTTCAGGTAATATGGCCTCCCTTATAATTCAGACCAGGAGTTTATGGAGATTTAGAAAGAGGCCCAGAGCTTTGCTTTTACAATGCCAGTTAAAGCATTCGTGCTGATGACAGTTAAATTGTAGGAGTCTCTGTTCTTCATTTACATCACAGACATTGAGGTCCTCTGACGACCTCCTACAAATGGAAGCCAGATGTATTGCCGTGTATTGATGGCCCGTTCTTGGTTCATTCCAAACACTTCTCTTGACTTTCAACTCAAACCTTCTGTCTCCCTTGTCACGCTCCGGTGTTTAATGATGTTTTATGGCGTTCGTTCACAAAGCCCCTTGGGTTTTTCAACTGTCCTAAGGTAATGGACTGGATCTGTACCCATTTGCTAATACAAGGTCTTTTTTAGTAGGTAGCAGATCTATGAAACATAAATCAACGTTTCCAATAAAATATGAGACTTCCACTGTGCCTAACCTTAAAGTAAAGGAGAGACTCACTAGGGTTTTATCCCCTTATTGTTGCTCGGACGGGCTGTTGTTAAGGCTCTTCTAGGGATTTACGGGATGCTTCCACCTTGTCAGATCTTACAAATACCCTATGATGATTTGGCATTGTCTTTCTCTTCTTTTAGTTCATAAAACTCGAGGGTTGTGCATTGGGGAGCCGAAATTGCTCTATTCTTCAAATTTCAGAGTATTTTTTAATATCCCTATGAGGAGAACACAGTTCATAAGATGTTGTAGATCTATGTATGTACAATAGATAGAGATACATGATAGGCAGGCAGGTAGGTAGGTAGATAGGTAGGTAGGCAGATGCTAGATAGATGCTAGATAATC
>NW_015223353.1:0-953 GCF_001447785.1 Gekko japonicus | reverse complement strand
GGCCCTGCATATGACTAAGGCCTGGTCTACACAGAATGTGTGGAAAGCTAGCACAGCGCCGCTATACTAAAAATCTTCTTCTTGATGTGTTAATGTTTTATTCGCAGGAAGCTTTATACATGGGGGAACATTAAAAATTGGACTGTTCCCCACTTTGAGGCTACGGTTACCAACTTCCAGGTGAGGCCCCTGGAGTACTCCCCTAACTACAACTGATCTCTAAATTACACATCAGTTTGGGGGGGGGGAACAGCTTCAAAGAGCAAATTCCACCACATCACATCCTCCCTCCACTCTCCACCCAAACTCCGCCCTCTTCAATCACGGCCCCCGTAAATCCAATCCACGTCCAATGTTACTATCTCAATAATTGTGCTGCACGTGTAAACCAGATCTTGTTCCCAAAGTAGTGTAGCTAAGATTGCCTAAAGACTTCAGGCGGAGAAGCTTGTTCGCCGCGCCTAAAGAAAACACGCGGTGGAAGTCTCCAGTCGTCAAGATTTTTATTTATTCATTTATGTTAATAATGGCGCCAGCTATTTTCCCGCCCGACCTGGCGGCATCAGGAGCGAATAATGGTTAGAAGTTCAGCGGGCGCTAGGACCCAGCTTGGAGCCTCGCGTGGCTAGATAGCCGGCGTTAGGACCCGTCGGCAGTCTGACTAGATACACCTGTGCCCAGGGCGGCGGAGTTTCCCGCTGCCTTGCCCGGGGTCGGCTGCAGGTGAGAAGTCCGACCGGTGCTGTTCTGACTCCACCCCGGCCAGCTTGCTCGGCATCGCGGACATTAGAGGCGGACTCTCGCCTCCAAGCTGAGCTTTCGAGTCCTCTTTGGAGGTGAGTCTGGTGGCTTGCCCTTGTGCTTCTCCGGGGCTGGCTGGGTTTTGTTTCGGGTTATGGGTGGACTGTGGCAGAAAGGGCGAGGGGAGCCCGCCTGAGGAAGGGACAATCCCA
>NW_015223352.1:0-953 GCF_001447785.1 Gekko japonicus | reverse complement strand
TGGTTTGGCCCTGAGGTTAAGAATCAGGGCTTCTGGTCAAAGGTAACTCTTTAGCCATTAAGCATTGTGGTGGAAGGGTCACACTGGGGTGATGTGGCTGAGGCAGAAAACACCTCCAGCGTCTCTTGTTGCTCTTTAATTAGTTGCTTTCCCCTGCAATGCATTATAATTTCATCATGAAAAAGCTTGACATCAGGCGAGACCTCTTTATGGATTCCATCAATCCGTGGCTATAATGAAATATAAGATATATTGAGGAAGGCTGACATTTCCCCTCAAAGTGCAGACACGCATGTCATCCTTTTCGCACACTCTGGAAGATTTTGATTTGCATCACAGCTTCATAATGAGCTAATAGTCAAAATAGCCCTCTATAATTATGTTAGAATAATCCAGCATTTAGATTATTCAGGCATAATTACAGGGGGAAAGTTTAAACTATACATCATCTGCAGTTCTCAGTTGCTCTAACACACAGATGTCTGAGGAAATGAATTAATAATAATGTCATGCTGTAAAATATATAGTCAGTGCTCTTTATAGCTCGGATAAAATGACGACAGCACCTATTTTCTTCCTACCTCTGCCAGCCAGCTATAGTCTTGCATTGATTATTTCTTGACAACTAAGATACAATATTCAAAACAATAGAAACAAAAATAGATTGCTTCAATGTTCTGATTTTTTTCATTGTCAACGCTTCTTCCATTGGTCTGATCTTCTGCAGAACTTGGAGCCATTGACCTGATGCATTAAGTCTGTCATGCTCCTAGTTCCTCCATGTGACAAGACATTGGAGTATTGAGCTGATTATTTATTGACCTCTTTTTGTAGGCAGAACTAGTCAAAGTAAGTTATATACAGAGAGAAGACAGAAATATTTTATTGGCTCTGGCCAACATAGCAACAGCACTCTAAATATCGGCCAGCCAAAGCATGGTGAACCTTGGATT
>NW_015223351.1:0-953 GCF_001447785.1 Gekko japonicus | reverse complement strand
TTAACGCCACACATCTAAAAGGCAGGAGGGAACTCCGAGAGCCTTAGACTTAGTACCAGCACTAATAAAGACCGTGACAAATACAATGCATTGGGGAACGGGCACAGTCCTCCGCCATTAGTTGAGGAGACACCTAAAGGGAGCTCGGAGGGCGACGAAGACTGACTGCTCCTTTGCACGTAGCAATATGGAACAAAGGAGTGGAACTAGCAGCTTCCAGCCAGTGTATTCCCTTTCAGCATTAAAGGTCGGAAGCGTCAATGGAATGGAATTGTACCACAGCAATAATGCATTCAATCTGGGAGTTCAGAGGGGTTTTTTTGTAGTTTATTACGCCGGGCGAGGAAATAGCCGGAGGACTCCCAAAAGAGCTTCAGGCAGGAAGGTTTTCTGCGGAGGTTTCTGACAGCAGCTAACCCTGTGGTCCAACTTCTCTGTCTTGTATTCTGAACAGAAAGAAGCATGGGGGGGGGGGGGGGGGGCAAGCCGGATGGAAGGAATGAGATGATGAAAGACCTGTAAGTGCTTATCTCTTCTAGCAAAGTACATGTCACGCATGACGGATGGGATAGAGGGTGCTTTCCAAACACATCCTTAAAGCTTCTACTCCCTCCATCTGATGCCAAGGGAAGGTTGCTTGGCTGAAGGTTATTTTAAGAACTCTAGGAGGCATGGCCAGGTGACAGCATGCCTTGATTGCACTTTGCTAAATGCTTAAGCTAGCCCCTCATCGTATTGTTAAAGAACTCCCCACACCTCCGGGGAGTGAGAAGTTAAGGGATAGAGCGACTGAGTTTCTTTTTGGAGAGGGGGGCAAGTGAGCAATGGAGATGCAGGCAGTCTTTTCAGGCAGAACATCTTGGGAGCAAAGAGTCATATGGTAGGAAGCACAATCATTAGAAACCCTGCATTAGAAAATAAGTTGAGCCTGCTGGATCAGACCAGTGGTCCAT
>NW_015223350.1:0-1047 GCF_001447785.1 Gekko japonicus | reverse complement strand
TTGTTTCTATGTTTTATTTTCTGCATATTATTCCTTTTAATGTCAGTGCCAATAAGGGTAACTGAACTGAACTGTAGAACGTCATACCAACATAAAGGTAAAGGTTCCCTTGCTCGAAAGCCAGTCGAGTCCGACTCTAGGGGTGCGGTGCTCATCTCCATTTCAAAGCCGAAGAGCCAGCGCTGTCTGAAGACGTTTCCGTGGTCATGTGGCCGGCATGACTAAACAACAAGGCGCACGGAACGCTGTTACCTTCCCACTGAAGTGGTACCTATTTATCTACTTGCAATTTCTTGCTTTCAAACTGCTAGGTTGGCAGGAGCTGGAACTAGAGACGGGAGCTTACTCCGTCATGCGGCACACTCGGGTCTCGAACTGCTGAACTACCGACCTTCCACAGCCTGCAGTTCAGCATCTTAACCACTTGAGCCACCGCAGCTCCTCATACCAACATACATCTCTGTTTATGTTGCATGAGAGAACTGGATTATTTCGTTTGTGTGATTGCAGTCAGAGTCTGATCCAACGTGGCTTCTCTTGTGTTCCCATGTTCTTATGAATGGTAAGCACCAGGGCTTTCCTTAGTCAGTGTGTGGTTCCATGTCCCCTTCAGGCTTTACTCCTTCCCAGGATGAGTGAGGAAGAAGTTATTCCATTCAGCCCCACCTTCTGCGGCAGCCATTTTGGGTTTGGCTCCGCCTCCCAGGGCAGCCATTTTAGTGTGGTCCTCACCACTCCTATTCCAAATCCCAAACGTGCCCCCAGGCTCAAAAAGGTTTTTTTTGGGGGGGACCAGTGTTCCCTCTAAGCTGAGTTAGTGTGAGCCAGCTCACAGTTTTTTAGCCTCCAGCTCACACCTTTTTGTCTCAGCTCAGGGAGGATGCCTCCAGAGCAAACTAATTCATGCAGGAGCCAAATCACTCGCTCACAGCTTCAATGCCACTAGCTTGCAAAGTAGAATTTTTGCTCCCAAGACCCCACGGCTTAGAGGGTGCATTGTTGGGGACCCCTGGTAGACTGCAACCAAAGGGAGTTATGGATTGATCG
>NW_015223349.1:0-953 GCF_001447785.1 Gekko japonicus | reverse complement strand
AGGGGAGACCTATTGTTCCATGAAATGGGGGTGGCAGGCTGATCACTTTTTCACACATTGAGTGTTTATATGAAAATCCAGATTAGAACCAGTGACTTCCAAAATCTCTCCGTCACTACAAGATCAAATCCAAATGATGTACTCTTTATTTCTTTTTCCCACATCCATATTCATTCTTTTTCCTCTTAATCCCTTCCCCACCTCTCTTCTTTCCATTTGACTGATGTGGAGGGATCACAAGGGTGAGTTACCTTAAACAAGAGGTATTAGTGAAAGACTACCTTGTCCTGGGCACCCACCTTCAGGAACACACACTCAAAATCGGTACACTGTTAGATAAGGCCCCTTGAGAGGTGGATGGAATCATGACAGTCTATCACGACTCCACTTTCCCATTCCCTGGTCTAGCATACTACTATATAGAAGAACCTGGAGGGCAGACCTGAGCCAGATTTCTACCCTCAACTTCATCCAACCAGGTCTTCATAAAATGTACCAGGTCAGTTTGCCTCTATACGACTAACTCCTGAAAGGCAGCTGTTTTTCTACTTCCATCTGGCATTTGGCAACAGGATTTTAGGGCCAAGGGACCCAGGCACAACCAGGTTATTGTAGGCTGGGAGGTGGATTTTTGGCTTTACTAATGCAAACTATGGGATAAGAATACAAAAATTAATAAATCCCATCCCATCATGTTCTTAAGGACTCTTGCTTGAAATCACTAAGCCTCTGGGGATCTTTGCCCTTCACTAACTAAGCCCTTATTTATGACTACATACCTATGTCTTGTGTGTGATTCTAAGTTGAGATGCTGTAAATTTTGCCACAAATGTGTTCAATAGTTGAACTGAGCACCTTGGGAGGTATCAGAAAGACATGAGCCAATCACCCAGTCAATTTGGTTTGTGCTGAACAGCCATGAAGGCCTGTCATACAAGTTTGGATCTGGTTTT
>NW_015223348.1:0-953 GCF_001447785.1 Gekko japonicus | reverse complement strand
TTTTGGAGATTGTGTCTCACCCACACTGCTCACAAAATGACACTCCTAAAGGATAAGAGAAACCCAGGGAAACACACATACACGCATGCAGAGCAATCGAGACTGCTTCATTCTGTTCCTTCAAGCAGAAGCTTATGATACATGCATCACAAAGTTAAAGAGTAAACCCTACTTCTGTTTTACAATCTTCTTAGATCCTAGAAAGGATTTCAGTTCAGTGACTTTAGTAACCAATGGGCACTCTTGGAACTGAGGATCAGCAACACGGGTGGTCATAGATGCTTCAGTAGGGCTAGACTGACTAGAGAAGCAACCCAACTGACTACTTAGGGCAACAATGGTTTTAGGGACATTAATTAAATAGTATGTGCAATGCAAAAAGTACACCCTAGGGCTCATCTCTTGGATTGTACGGGACAGCTATTTGAGACAGCAAAATGCTATGGAACAGCTATGGGTTTCAGCTGTCTTTTCATGCTTGTGTAATCCACAAAACAGGAACTCACAAATATTTCCTGGAGAGGATACACAATTTATATATATTTCTGGAATCTGCACATCACAGCAGGGGACATGTGCTTTCTTCAGTTTTGCAGTTTATACAGGAGGTATGAGAAAGGGGAGGCATAAGCCAAACACACCTTTTGAGTTGCTGCTTGATTGGAATATCCAAAGTCACTCTAGCTAGTGCCCTGAAACAGAAGTCACAATAAAAATGTTCTGTATACACTGAGGACCTTTTCTGCCCTTTGTTTTGATTTGTATTCAGGTTAGGATCCTGCAACCATAAGGCGTTGATACTGCTGATAGAACAGATTTTGCTAAATACATATTCCACATTTGGAGGTTTTGGACAGGTTTATGGAAATATAGAAGGGGTGAGAGGGAGTAGAAGTGAAGGTCATGGGGACACATGGAAAGATTGAGAACTGCACAGGAGCCTTAGACATACA
>NW_015223347.1:0-953 GCF_001447785.1 Gekko japonicus | reverse complement strand
AAGACCTGTGCAAGGCTGTTAACCATAGGCCATCTGGGAGGTCATTAATTCATAGGGCCACCGTAAGTCAGAAGAGACTTGATGCCACATAACACACACAGAGTGAAGGTAGCCCTTCACACTGAAGAAAGTAAAGTGTACTTTAATACCATGAGGTGTGGGAGAAGGCTAGATCAATACCCTAACCTTGGTAACCCCTGTTTCAATAGCAGCAAGCGATTTTTGTCGCTTCCACAGCCATTCTGCCAATTACAGCCTGTGACCCATAACTCTTGTGGGACTAGGAGTCATTAGGAATCGAGCCTGCTCCTATCTGTGAAGTCTCACATTGAACTGTTGTTGGTCGTGATAGAGTGTGTGTAACAAAGAGACGCAACCAAGAACCAGCTGATGTGTACATGATACTAATTCCATTGTATGCATTATGGACTCCTTCCCACTCCATGTGTCCAATCTGCTCCTTCCTGAATAAATCCCTGATTTTTTCTAAAAGATTATAGAGAATGAATTGTAAAATGAATGTGCCTTCACTTAGTAAGCCACAGCGGGATATGTATTATTAGAAAGTTGGAACATTTGTCAGGTAGCAGGAACAGTCTTCAGCCTATTTCTTAATGCTCTCATAGTGTGCGCTGCTAGCTTTCTAATGCATATCCTGCTGGGGATTATTGACGTAATCAATTGTATGTAGCAGCGGGCCAGTGAGAATAATGGCTTCCCTGCTGGCATTTATTAATTATTGGGAAGTATCTCTCTTTTTCCTGGTTTATGCATCTGAGATTCAAACTACACTTCTGCATTCAAATTTATGGGGTTTTCTTCCACTTTATTTTCATAATCTGATAATCTGTTTCTTTACAGACTCGGGCCAAGTGAAATGTTGCTTTCATCCATCATGGCTTTTAAAATCGGTGCTCTTAAGTATATGCTTCCGTAATTCTTGCTTCTAAAGG
>NW_015223346.1:0-953 GCF_001447785.1 Gekko japonicus | reverse complement strand
TGATCAGGCCTCAGTCGCATGACGTGGGACAGAAGGCATCTCAGACCTGTAGTGCCTCTTGGCAGCCCTGGTTTTGACAAGTGGTAAAAAGCAACAGCAAGTATACTTTAAAGACTAATCCAGGCCGAGTTGCTTTGCGGGAACACAATTCACAGTGGTGTTATTTTGCACAGCCGCTCCAAAATTGCTGTGTAGGATAATAAGTGAGTATAATGACAAGTAGGCATTAATAACTTTATTTTCCCCACTCTGCATTTAATAGCTGAAATTATTAAAACTATGCTGCTAAAACATAACCATGATTATCCTGTGGTCACAATAAGCCCCTTTATGTTTGACTCGATCTGCCCCACTGGTGCAGTGAATGGCTGGATTGTCGAAAAGGGGACAACTCCACTTGGAAGAGGCCTCCCACACCATCAGCCTTCAGACGGCCCCCTGGAGAGGGATTCTGGGTCGGGTTCACAGGGTCAGCGCTGAGCAGCTCCTGGGACCAAAACAAAAATCCTGGCTCTCCTACAGAGGTCCCCCAGTCAACAATTCCAAACACGGCAAAACATCGCACCAGATTTTGCTCGTAAGGAACCGCCGCTAATGACACAAGGAAATGAGCGGCTGCTCTTTGGTATTTTATAACCTTATTAGAAAAGTTTAGCCTGCCAAATATCAACTCCC
Source organism: Gekko japonicus (assembly GCF_001447785.1). Classification (NCBI taxonomy): domain Eukaryota; kingdom Metazoa; phylum Chordata; class Lepidosauria; order Squamata; family Gekkonidae; genus Gekko; species Gekko japonicus. The sequence goes on along the minus strand of NW_015223346.1, from coordinate 278 downwards.
AGAGGGCCTGCAGCATGTTACTGCTCAAGGGAAAAAAAGAGAAAAATTACAGCAGTGGCATAAACGGAGATGTAATTTTAACTAGCCATGTACACAAGTAATATAGCTTAACGTCGTTAATGATGGGGAAGAAAAAGCACTCAATCTAATCGGCTATCGCAAGCTCCAACAAATGTCGACTGCCGCATTTACGAGAGCAACCAGTCATTTTCTGAGAAGGGCAGTGAGAATTTACTTAATGCGTCTTTAAAAATTCAAAGGGTTTTCTGTGACACTTT
>NW_015223345.1:0-953 GCF_001447785.1 Gekko japonicus | reverse complement strand
TGCTTACACAACCAATCAGACTAGCTGTTTATAAACTGACAACTGGAATCTGCACATGTGGCTGTTGCCCACAAGTTTGCATAGCATTGTAGAATCACACAGCCAAAGATCCAGGGTGTCTTTTATGACACTCAGTAGTGATTTTTCCTCTCTTTATTTGCTACATTCTTACCCTTGGCCTCCATTAACACTGTAAAATATTACAAATGAAAGCAACAATCCACACAGTATATTCATCATCATAATCATATAACCTAAGTCTGAATCATTCCCATTCTCCAAAGACACTTGAGGCAATGTGAATTACCTTACCAAGGACAATGCTGTGTTAGGAAGCTCTGGAGATGCTGTGTTAGGAAGTGTACATTAATATTAATAGCTAGACTTTTAGAAAACAGTCTGATGGAGACTATTTTATACTGCTTCATCAGACTTATTAAAATACCCATGTTTTATGGTTGGATGTTGTCTGTGACATGATAGTTCCAATTTATTTTACTAGCCTGAATTACAAACCCTGCCAGGAGTAATATTTAATAAGTCATATACAAGATGGTCTACAACACATTCAAAATACACTTATGAAACAAGACATAAATCAAAGCTTGTGTTGCATAAAAATGTTTGCCCTATATTGATTATTACACCATGACATTCAAGCAGCACCAGGTATGGATATGGTTTTTCTTCCTCTTAACTGCTGTGCTAGCATACTTCTTACTATGACAGTATTTAATGTAAATAGCAGATAATTTCATTATCCATCTTGCATGGTTGACGAGTTACTACCCACAATCTGGGCACTGCACAGTTAGTCCATTAGCTGGCCTGGATTCCAGCATTCATTAGAAAATATTTCAAGACTTTCTAAATCCAGATAGTAAAATGTGAAGACTGTATTTGATTTACTTTATACAGTGGGGAAAAGCCTGTATTGGGGTTGGGCATGAAAC
>NW_015223344.1:0-953 GCF_001447785.1 Gekko japonicus | reverse complement strand
GGCTCTTCTTATGTTCTTATGGAGATGGAGGAAGAGAAATCAGTGCTACAACAGAGTTGTTGATTTGCTGATGTATCTGCAGCCTCAGGGGATTTGCTGGGCCGAATGATGCCATTGCGGAAGATTCTTATGTCTAAGAAGGACATAAGCATGCCTTGCCTATAGGCTTTTACGTTGTAGCTTTTCTACATTTATTGCTTCATTAGTTTGGCTTTTTATAAAAACGCTCTCTGTAATTGCATGGAGCTAAAACATTAGAATAAATTGTTAGTTGATACGAGTTTTATAGACCACATTTGAGTTTTGTTACCCATTTCTGGCAAAGTTTAAGTATCCTTCCTTTTCATTTTATTGAACCGCAATTCTAAATCCGCCGGCTCTCAGTCTGCGGGGGATCTGGAGTCGGTACTAACACGTTTAAGATTACGGCCTAAAATATGTTGGTGTTTACTTCCAAGTAAATTGTGCTAATAATTATTTATGTCTCTCCTCCACAGTGAAATGGGTCGGAGTTGGAAAATCAAGGGAATCGATGATCCAGCTCTTCTAAATGAACAAAGAACTTTGATGAGAAGCAGTTTTTAGCATTCATCTGCTCCTGACTTCCGAGCAGAGATGAAGAGGCTGTTAAAACTGAAGCATTATTCTTAGGTTTTGGCTAGATGTCTCTTGTATTTTCAAGTAGGTATATGTATTTTAAAAAAACAGAAACACAAAGTAGGAACAGGACAGATCTTGGGATGGGGGGAGAATTCAGGGTCACCTTTGAAACGAAGTTTAAACCGCATGTGGAATTATTTTTCCTAGCTGCTGCTAAACACTTGAGATTTATGCCAGACTGTAGATGCCAGTTAAGGGAGACGGGCTGCTATTCCTGTGCTAGGAAGCCATTGAAATGGCAGCATAAGATGTTTGCTGCATTTAACATTAGGCTGGTTATGCAGCTCCTTTTT
>NW_015223343.1:0-953 GCF_001447785.1 Gekko japonicus | reverse complement strand
TTCTGCATTTTATATAGATACGTTACAGTACATGCATTATCCATAATCTAGCCTGACTTGACTGCTTCTTCAGTGCTTTTACTCTGCTTACTGATGTTGTTTCAGAAGGATCCCATTTATCTCAGATGTTGCTTAGATATTTTTTAAACTATATAAATCAAGTTGCTATGTTTAACATTTTAAGCTATATTTATTGTTCAAACTTACAGTTATGTAAGTCACCTTGACATATTGATATGGGGAGGGCATAAACATTTTAGATCACTAAATAAATGTAAGCATCCTAACCTTTGGCTCTAACTCAGACATAATGAAAAAAATGAAAACATGGTTTGGTTCTCTTGGGTTGCATCCACACATCACTGGCTTTTGCTCTAGATCACTGGCATTTGCCACTGGATCTTTCTGTGTGAAGAAGATGATCCAGTTGTAATTTATCACTACTAAAGTGTAAGGATAGCACAATATCCAAAGGTGAGTGGATGCAGCCATGCTTACAAACTAGAATTCCAAATCAGATGTTACAACAACAATTGTTCTTTGTTGGGAACCATGAAATCTTCACTATCATAGTAAGGGACGGGCAAGCATAAGAGCCTGCAGAGTTCCCAAGGCTTGTTCCCACAGTTCACCAAACTCTGTCCGTCATAACGTGTGATTGCATCTTGCATCTCAAAAAGTAGGGTCTAACTAGTCAAAATAAATTTGGTAAAAATAGTGTCTTGATTGGTAACAATAATATTGTTGCTTTGAATCTTTCCAAATACTGTTGAGTATGAAGTTGGATCTTGCCGATCACTCCTGTCAGTGGACCAGAACTTCCCTACTTCCCACCATCTACGGGTATTCTGCAAAACGCTGCTCCTTTGAGACAGGGAACTAACAGGAACAGCATGAAGTACAAACTGGAGGCCTGTAGTAGGAGGGGCAAAGCAGTGAAAATGCCCCCCCCC
>NW_015223342.1:0-953 GCF_001447785.1 Gekko japonicus | reverse complement strand
AGCTGAGCCCATTCAGGTCAGAGCAAGTCTCTTCTACAATTAGATATGCAAGCTAGCTTGGAGCTTCTGCATATGACTATGGGGAAAGCATGACAAAGCCTCCACTTCAGATATTATGGATAAATACAGAAGTTTATGAAAGGTCTTTTCCTGTAAATGACCAAATTTACTTTAAGAAACCCCTTTGGCTGGGGGTGGGGAGTGAGAGTATGTTTGTGTGTGCACTGGCATATTCTTGCAAATATTTTAAGAGTGGAAAATCAACCATTCTAAATTAAAGGTTTGTATTATGCATTCCAACGGAGTTTAGTAGCTGCCAGTTTATTAAGTGCAAGAATGCAGAAGAAGGAGAATGTGTCTCTCTGTAGTCCCGTAAGTACTTTCCATATTCCTGTGGAATTCCGCAGTAAGTGATTCTGAACATAATCTCTTATTATCTAGATCTGCAATGGTATTCCTTACACAGTCACTAGGAACTTCTGTACCAATACACCAGTTGGGAACAAATAGTAGTTTGTAACAGCCCCTGATTCAAACTGACAGGTCCTTACTCATCCCTTTTGTGGAAGGTGGCAGTCACTATTCAGTATCGTTCATGACTCATGTCATAGAGCTCATACCCTTAAAAGTCAAGGAAAGGCTCAGAGCAACTGGCTTACCTTTCCCCACGGTGTCTGTAGGTATCTTTTGTTTTAGATATGTTTTCAAAGCATCCTTCATGGGCTGATAAGTGATGTCCATTTGATCCAAATAGGAGCAGAGCTCAACGAGCTCGGACATACTTCGTGTCAGAGGGAGCTTGGAAGTACCTAACCAGTTCCTTTGCACACAAAGAGAAAAGAATTTCCAATAAATCAACTACTCCATATATTGATTACATATTCCTTCTGAAAGCACCCTTTCTTACTGTCTAAGCTATACAGGGACTGTTTCTAAGAAGAGCCTTGCCGGAT
>NW_015223341.1:0-953 GCF_001447785.1 Gekko japonicus | reverse complement strand
CACTTACCTGTAACTGTTGTCCATCAAGTTGTCTTCTGTGCCGGCACACACGGCCTAAACTTTTTATGCAGCCTCTACAACTCTGTTTTTTTTTGGTCAAGATTTAAGCCCACCATTCACTCCCCCATCAATATTTCTCAATACCTAGATCTGGTTCTAGGTTTCTCGTTTGGCTTGAGAAATTCCTGGAGATCTGGGAATGGTGCCTACAAGATTAGAGTTTGGGGGTTAGTTAGGAAAGTAGGGTCACTCTAGGACTTCCATTTCTCCTGGATTCTATAGTATACCATAGAGTCCATCCTCCAAAGGTGTAATTTCTTCCAGGGGAACTGATGTAGGTAGTCCAAAGAACGGTTCTAATTCTAGGAAAACTTCAAGTCCCACCTTGAGATTGGTAACCCTATGTGGGCCATATCATTTCACATTGTAGGTGATTGAAGGAAAACATGCTTCAGTGGTCGTAAATACAACAAAACTACCTTCACGGGGTGGGGGAGATTATTGTGTACATGTGAGGAAGTATTCCATACTGTAAGTTCCCACCTGCAAACTTAAGTGGTACAATAAAGACACAGGTTTACTACCTCAGTGACAATCAGGCTGCCTGTGTTCTGAGATAACATGAGAGTATGTGTAAGAAACACATTCTGCTTTCCAAGTGATTAGAATTTTTCTTGTACTTTTGTACCAGTTCTTAGGAAGGACAAAGTGGACATAGAGTCAGTGTAGTGTAACACCCTCAGTCCTTGCTTAGGGATGCCAGTGGCAGGCATTTTACCCATCCGTTATATAATTTTGCCTTAGGTTTGGCATCAGACATTTTCCATCAAGGGATATTTTCTTAGAGAGTTAATTTTATTCCTACCAATTTGATAGCCTTGTCTACCAAGTCCTTTCTGGGTGCTAAATGATACCAGGACCAGCCTGTCCTTCTGGTAAATACTGACCTCACT
>NW_015223340.1:0-953 GCF_001447785.1 Gekko japonicus | reverse complement strand
GGAGAGATGGGGCTCTGTAAAATTCTGAGTTTCCCCTTCATTTGCCATCCAAAGTTCTTAGGGCCTCCCTAAGATTTTCCATTCACCTTATGGGGGCCCATATGGCTCCACTCAGAATCTCTGGGTTATACATTTATAGCTTATTAGCTCTTTGGCAATTAATATAGTGTATTCGTAAAATGCATATGGGGATTCCAGACACTTCCCGTTGTTTTAGAGGCTAAAGAAGATAATGGCTATGGTCTGAAAATCTCGACGGCAGAATTCTTTCACCACCTAGTGCATGGGAAGCACTGGGAGAACAGTAAGTGATTTATAAAACGAGATTAAGTAGAACGGTGATGACAGTTAGCAAGTCAGATTGCTCCACAGCCTTTTGTTGACACAAGGATTATTAATATGTCGCAGATATGTTAAGGGAATTCTGCCATAGTTGTATGGTTGCCAGCTAAACATTGACACTCGCATTGTGGCTAATAAATTCATTTAGATTTATAAGCATTGTTTACAGAACCTGTACGCCTGCTGAAACTCTAACAGCATCTGTTCCTTCATACTAATTAACGGCTAATTACGAATGAGCTTTGTGTGTTTGTCAGTATAACTGGCTCATGCATTTTGTAGGGAACATTAACAAATTGATTTACATAGTAGGAAGGCAATCAAAAGAGTAAACGGAACAGCAAGTATTTAAAGCCCTTGCAGCTTGCTCTTGAGCAAAACAAACTTCTGACAATCTAGACATTCCATGCCGTTTAAGCGCTGCAGTAAATAAATGGCAGTGAGTAATGGAAATAAGTCTGCAGCCCGGACAGCCATATTGCTAAGGTATGGCTGTTTTTCTGGGTTCCAATGCCTGGACATTCTTTGCATAAGAAGATCAAGCTGATTTGGCCCAGGTAAGAGGTATGTAACCTGGCAAAAATTCAGGAAAAATGCAGCTAAGAATGACA
>NW_015223339.1:0-953 GCF_001447785.1 Gekko japonicus | reverse complement strand
GGTATCAGGCTAGTTGATATATATTTGAGGCTCACACAGCTAAAGACAATTTTCTGCGTTCTTCTTGTGGAATGTAGTGGACTGGATTCATACATGAAGAAAAGTGCTGGAGACAAGTTCCTTATTCTCTTCTACATACTTTGTAACCTGCTTTCTCTGTTTCAGCCATATAATTCTCATGCAAAGGCTCTCACCCTGCTTCTTGCTTATAGACATGGACTCTTCTTTGGTTGCAGCACACCACCAATCATTAAAGTAATTGTCCTGAAAAAATTAAAGGACAAGTCTTTCCGATGCATTGATACTAGATCAGTAAGATAAGGAGCCTTGTACCTATTTTTTAAAAAAACGGACAAAAGTTGGAATAATTTCATAGAGTGGCTTTGTTGATGTATCCATGTTTTACTGTATCTATTCTGTTATTTTTAACCTAATGTAAGCCGCCCTGAGTCTGCCCATGCAGGGAGGGCGGAATATAAATCGAAAGTATAAATAAATAAATAAAATCCCTATAGCGCTAACTTTATGTTTTGTAATGATGCCATGGTGCAGCATTTGGTATGTCATATCTGACTTAAGTATTTATTTGCTGTTGCAGGAAACCTTAGGGTTGAGCAGTAAGGGCTTAAATATGTAGCATTTCATGTTCATACAATGGTTTTTAGAAGTCAGCCTATGCATACATTTGCATGGGAAATTACATCAGAAGAAGCACAATCTTATGCAGAGGTAATCTAGTCCAGAACATGATGCAGTTTATTTACTAATAATATTTAAACTCCTCCCTTCCCCAAGGCTGAAGGTGGCACAGAATGCATACCAAGTATTATATACTTTGGGAATAAAGCAACTGCTTGCCTCCAGGGTTTACTGAACACCCATTGATGTCTAACACATAGTACTCAAATGGCACTCTTCACATTTTTGTTGATCAGTCACACAGTCGAGTCCGA
>NW_015223338.1:0-953 GCF_001447785.1 Gekko japonicus | reverse complement strand
CTGTTAAAATATGCACATTTCCCAACATCATGTGTCATTTCTACACAAATGGCAAATCAGTGACACAAAATGGTGTGTGCATATAAATGGTATCAAATAGCATAAATGTACCATTATGATGCTATAAAAGAAACAAATGGAACTTCAATACGATGTAATGAAATCAATTATAATAACGATGAACAGAATAAAAAAAGAAATGACATTGGTTATATTGATTTGCTTTATGATTCACTATACTGAATCATAAGACTCTACCCCTAATTCTGATTACATCATGCATTTATCTGAGTACCGAGGCTTCAACGAGGCTGAGATAAATATATCTTCAACTAGGTTTTATTTTCAACTGCACTTTCTACATCAGTCTTCTGTGTCCATGCATCCAATGAAGCAGGCTATGCAATGTGAAAGAACTGAAGCTGTCACAGAACTACTTGTCACTTTCAGAATGCATATATTTATTTAGGACTGTAGGTGCCTATAGAGAAAAATCCACATGTGGTGCTTACATTTGTATGTGGCTTTTTTCAGAATAGATGAGCTGTTATTCATGCACTAGTACAGCAAGTCCTATCCTGGCACAGAATAACAGATGCAACAAAACCGGATTGTAAAACAGAAGGGAGCAGACTCAAATGTATGAGGAATACTGCAGTTGTAAGTTGTGTATAAAAAAGGATTGAATAAAGTGCAGTGGGAGGAATCAACTCAACTTCTTTTCTTTCAAGAATATGATGGAGTGGCTTATATATGTGTTTTCTTGAAACCCATAGTGTATTCCTGGTACTCTGGGATGTGCTTGTCTATGCTTGCATGTTTTTATCTATACTTTTCATATAACAACTGTCTGTGGCAAAACAGTGGGACAAGGACTTAAGCAGGCAACCAGAATGCAATTTTATCTGGTTATCCAATTCTTCAGATATTTTTGTTTTAAAGGTGTATCCTGT
>NW_015223337.1:0-953 GCF_001447785.1 Gekko japonicus | reverse complement strand
ATTTATTCAAATTTATAGCCCTCCCTCCCTGCAAGCGATCTTTGATCAATGGGACAGTCGGGATGGCGGAAGCATATGGGAGAAGCCTGTATCAGTGCTGAGAGTTAAGGAGCAGAAGGCAAGCAGATGCGCCACACTTTGGCTGTAAGAGCCGTGCGGCAGCTAAGCTTCTCAGCGTCTGCTCTAGAGAGCCGCTCTCAACTGTAAGACCACTGAAAGGCTAGTAAGAGGATTACAGGCTCTTTCCCCAGGTGTTTGTCTTCCCAGCTCTTCATACACAGGCAAGCCTCTAATTATCTTTCTTTAAAGAGAGGAAAGGCACCAGGCTGGCAAATGACTGCCCTTGTTCCCCAAAATGGCTTCCCCCATTCTTCAAATTAAAGCCTAGCTAGTCCACCCGTCCCTCTCCCCCGTTATCCAGATTAGCCTCAGAGCTGCTATCTGCCAGCCCGCCCCTCGGGGTTTACCGACGACATACCTGAGTGCCTTTTCTCTTGTGCTCAGGCCGAGCCATCTTGGGGGGGTCCGCTCCCGGGGCTCTCCGGCTCCCCCGGGCCCGCTTTTCGGAGCGGCTTCTCTGCAGGCCGATGGTGCTGTACAGCTGGGAAAGTTTGGGAGACACGTGCACCCTGTCGTGCCCGAAAGCCCTGACCAGCCGGGCCGTGTCGATGCTGGAAACGGAGCCGCTCGCCTCGGTGGGAGGGGTGGTCTCTTCTTGGGTCGCCGTCGTGTCCGATTCGGACATGCTGACGTCCGTGAGCATGCTGGAGGCTTTGCCGGGCCTTGCCTCCGAAGACATGTCGCTGGGGGTCTCCGAGTTCAGACTTTGCTCCGAGATTCTAGGAGCGGGGCCGGCAGCTTTGGCACCTCCAGTTCGATGCCGCCTGGGTTTCGAGAGCCTCAGACCGTCGGCGGTATCGTGACTCTCTTCCGCTTGGGATGCCGGATTGCTT
>NW_015223336.1:0-953 GCF_001447785.1 Gekko japonicus | reverse complement strand
GCAAGATGTTTTAGTTGATGCTCATAAGAAAGTTATGATTTTAAGCCATTCCTCAGCCTGGTGAGCCTGAACCCGGAAGCATTACACTGTTTGCCTTCCCTTTTCCCGCTGCCCAGCAAACGTCCCCAGGGATGCAGCTCTCTGGCTCCTGTTCGACTTCTGTTTCTTTTCCATCGCACCCCCTCCCAGTCCCTCCCACCAGTTAGTACAGTTAGGTCATGCTTTGTTTGGTTGAGTCATCTCTGCCCCACAACCCCCATTTTCCTTGTGACGTTTCCCCCTCCATCTCTGACGGACACAGACTCCTCAGTACGCTCCTTTATAATGGAATCTCCTCTTTTAATCCAATAACTGTGGCCAATAGGCCCCAAAATGAGCAGAGGCTTGACAGCAGGAAGGGAAGGGAAGGAGGCTGCATCTTTTCCGTACCTACAGCAATTCAAGCCAAGGATCTTCTGCTTTGCTGTTCCTGGCGGCCTCCAGAAGGGTTTACTGCTCTCTTGAGAGAAAAGAGCCCTAGATAGTTTTCCCATTGGAGGACTGGCTGGCTGCCTCCACAGTTGTGGCCTTAACGAGCAATCTGGAATAATGGGAAGAGGGAAGGAAGGCGACAGCTCCCAAGAAGTAAGGCAATTCAGTTTCTTAGCTGGTGGGATGCGAGGGGCTTCCCTGCTGTGCTGTACAGGAGCTGACCGGTGTACAGACTAGTGTGTGATGCCCCTTGTCAGGCTGGAGCTCGGTACAATGCGCCTGTCCCTTTAAAGCAGGGGAAAGCTGCTTCTCACACTCTGCCTCTGTGGGTGAACGCAAGGCGCTGGGATTGAGCTGCTTGATGCCAGATCAAGGGAAAGTGGAGCCAGAGCGCAGTGAAAGGAGGGAGGAGAAGAAACCTGCTGCAAAAGAGGTGAATTTGGGCAAGGACTAAATACAGGAGGGTTGGGGGGCATGGGGGG
>NW_015223335.1:0-953 GCF_001447785.1 Gekko japonicus | reverse complement strand
TGGCGGCTCTCTTGTACTTGATAGGAAGTCCTATTCTTATTAATAAATAACTTGCAGGTAATCTCCAGCCTAGTTGTACACCATATGTGATGCGCTGTCCTGTCTGCCTTATTTTCAAGACCTAACTGTGATCTGCCATCTCTCTTTAGGGAGCCCTCAACATCAATGACAGAACAATACCTCAGGCACCCATTCTCCAGTTATCCGTGGAGAAAATAAGTAGGGATGGTGCTTACCTTATGGATGCTGGCTCTGTAAGTTGCATTTTGCTGACTTGTTTGTATGATTTGTAAACATATATTCTCATCTTAAGGCTGCATAATTATTATCTAGAAGGTGGTTAGGATGAGCATGTATTGCACAGATTAATGTGTTGTGATTATCCATGATTCGACAGGTCATGTATTTATGGATTGGAAAGAACTGTGGACAGAACTTTATCAGCCATGTCCTTGGAGTACCAAACTATGCATCAATACCGCACAATATGGTAAGACCATGTTTTCTGCTTTTCTGTAGAGTTCTAATTCACAAAGGTTAAAATGCTGTCTGTGTGCAGTCTCCAGTGCTTGTTAGGATAGCTTTGCAGAGGCAGCTCACGTCTCTAATTGTAGCAGTTGCAGTCTTTAGATGTCCTTTTTAAGGGCATGTGTTTATATCTCCATGCTTGGAAACTATTTGTTCAGCATCCACCTAAGTAGGCCACTGTTCCTTTCAGAATGGGTTATTCTCCTTCACTTTGTAATTATGCAGTTGGTACATTTAGCTATTTTATACACAGACAAAAGATCTGTTCCTATTATGAGAGAATCAGATTGTCTACTTCTCTTGAATAAGCCAGCATGTCCTTAAAAAGGGGGCAATTCACTTGTTCCTCCACAGTATAGTGAATGGGACTTCAATATGCAAAACGAATACCCTGTTCCAAAGTACATTGATTTGAGAGAGAGAGA
>NW_015223334.1:0-953 GCF_001447785.1 Gekko japonicus | reverse complement strand
TTGCAGAGATCTCAGCTGCTCACTGCAGGCCTCTTGGCTTTGATCCCGCCTGTCTCCTTGTTGTATTCCTGTGCTGCGAGAAGTTGCTACAGCACAACAGATGCTGGCTGGGGCCTAGAGAGGGGTCAGGTGCACCATTTCACTTACCTCACCCACCTCAAACCCCTACAGAGCCTCTATGCCATTATACACAAGTGAAGCATTTGCCCAGTGCCTGGTAGATGCAGCAGCCCCAGAGGGGACAGAACAGCAAGTAAAGCGAAGCTAGTGCTTATGCAGAATGAAAGCAAAGCTCCCCTCAGGCCAGTGCATCTGCAGTGTGATTGGTATGAATGGACAGCACTTTGGAAGTTTCAGCTTCTCTGATGGGAAAGTTGGAATGCAAACTGCTGACTGGAAAATGACCCTGTCAGTTGCTCTGCCAGCCAAATCACTTATCCTTCCCTCGGACCTTCTTGAACCCTAAGACGGACAGCCAGGTGCCAGAATAATAGCCAGGTATGAAGAATTCTGACAAATGACATGCATTTTTTCCAGCCTGATTACTGGTGGTCGTATCCAGAAATCTTCAGATCGGAGCATTATTCTGGCACCGGGATTTCACTTGGAATTGCGTGCAATATTAACAAATGGTCCATTTTTGTTCAGTTTTGGATTAAATAGTATTTGCAAGCATAGCCTGCCTAAAACAGGAGTAACAATGAACTGCTTGAGTAGGGTTGCTGTGAGGCAAACACTATCCACAGACATATAAACGGAACAGGATTGTGCATTTGACGCTAATAGAAGAACCAAAATAGCAGAGAGCTGGAAGAAATCCCAGGACTGATAAGATTCTGTTATGCTTCGTGCATTACTCTTTGTATTCATTTGCAAATTCCTGGCCCGTGTCCTTTCTTTACTCAGAGAAAATGAGAATAAAGCAGTGGGCTGAAAATTCAGTACTAACAAGC
>NW_015223333.1:0-953 GCF_001447785.1 Gekko japonicus | reverse complement strand
AATACCATGGGAACATCCTGCAGAGAGATATCTAAACTGAAGAAAGAAAACCTGCCTGGGCCAGCCATTTATTCCCAAGAAGTGGATGTGTTCAGGATCAGAATGGGCATCACATCTGGGAATTGAACAGCTACTGTAAAATTATACTAAAATGGAAGTTATGGAACTTGCCCATGAAGTGAGCATCTGCAAATGACACATGCTGCGATTCCTACAGCTAGGGAATACTCCAGAATAATCATCTGGAGGCTGCTCATGTGCCCCCAGCATACCCATTTTATTCTGGATCACACTGCATCATGGATTTTGTAGAACTGAAGATAAGTAAATCCTTCTTCCTCATGCACCTATCTTTCAGTGTAACTCATGCTGAATCTTGACTATTTGGTTAGGTTACAAATATATGAGAAGGCACAAAAGGATTTAATGTTGCCTGGAAGAAGACATTGTGGGGAAACACTTCAGAGATGTTCCACGGGCAGAAACGGATCTTTCTCTCCGTTCCCGTGCACCAGTGGCCCCCATGACCTGTGAAAAGGCACTTCCACAAGTTGGGGAATGAGAATGGGTCTTGCGAACCAAATGCTGTGCATTTGAGTGAACTGTGGTGAGAAGGAGAATCAGATGAGGTTGCTCCTTATCCCTCTTTCATCAGCGGAATGTCTGAGGGATGTGACCCAATCTCTTTGTTGTTGCAGCACTTGAAATGAATGACGTTTCTGTTCCAGATGGAAAGTGCAGCGGATTTGTCAAAACCACAACAGATCTAACTTACTCCTGCCCAAAGAATCTTCAGAGCAGGGTTAGAAGCTGCAAGAACATAATCCAAGCCGAACTCCACTTTAAAAAAAAGTTCAGCATGAAGTAGAGACAACTCAATAAGGTCAACATTGGCAATGGAATGTCAAATAATACAGCTCTAGCTGCTTGGTCTAACAAGCGTACGGTGGTGA
>NW_015223332.1:0-953 GCF_001447785.1 Gekko japonicus | reverse complement strand
GCCTGGGCTATCCAGGTCAAGGCATCTGTGGGAGCTGTTGAACGGTGTTAGGGAAGGGACATTGTGTGGTGTCTAGAACAGAAGTCGCATGGACATATGAAAGTACTAAGCATAAGTCTAAAGTAGGTGTTATAAGGGACAGTAAGCCATCATTGCACGTCTCTTCTCCCTTTCTTGTAAAATTGAATTTAGTGTATGGTGTAATGTCATTGCACTGTGTATTTCCCCACCAATGTTGTGGGTAGGGCAGTATGATGTGTAATATGGTGACATCTGTATATGAATAACAGCAAGGAGAGCCATGCATTGCTGCTTGTGACGCCAATGGCAGGTACCAAAGTGCAGAAGTGCAAAGCAGTATTAGAATTCTTTCATGGTACTTAAAACATCAATTGTATGGTTGCTGTGATCCGTTGATTAGTTCACATACTTTTGTTTTGAATTCAGGAGTCTGAAAACTCTCCCTCCCCTGAAGTTTGCTAAACTTAGCAGAGAAGAACAGGCTTGGGAAAGTTTTCTTAAAAGAGGACTGGTTAGATTCACATGAAAGTTGTTTTTCTATCAGTGTGACGCTGATACTTGCGTAGCTGAAGATACACAGCAGTAATCATCTGTCAGTATTATGAATTTGGTCTGTGTTTGTGGATGGCTTGGGAAATGGGACGTGACTGGACACTTTTTGACTACCTTTGCGTGTCAGAGCTCATGAAAGCTTATGTTGGAATAAACCATGTTATTTAGGGTGCCACTGGACCTTTAATTGTTTAAATTGTATTGAATAGGCATTTGAACTTGAGTTTTCCACATCCAAGCTCAGCATGTCAGCCATTATACCACATTAGTATTATTTTTCTCTATGGTAAAACAGGCCTCACAGACACTTTATTCTACTGTCAATTGTGTTTAATTTACTTATTTTTCCAAGCTGCTAGACCTCAATGAGTAGTTCACCT
>NW_015223331.1:0-954 GCF_001447785.1 Gekko japonicus | reverse complement strand
AATAAATAAATAAAGTTCAACTGACATCACTCACACATCAAAAGCTTATTTCATAATCACAAAATAACCTCTAGAGCAGCAATTGATCTTGGGGAAAGATACTGCATCACCAAAATACTACTAAAAGTAATTAGAAAAAGTGGTACTCAGCAAGCCAAGGTGGTAGCAGCCTTTCCCTTCCCAGTCCCAGGTAGCAGGTCATTGTATCATCTCAGGTGGATTTAGGAGAGGGTAATCTACAAACTAAGGTAGCAGCCACTCCATTTGTCCCCTGCTTTGTGCCATGAAGCAACTAAGATTTGTTCTTAAAAACTGAAATTGGAGTTGCTACTGATTTCTACTCAAAATCTGTTCCAAACCAAACAGCCAAAGATTGTCAGCGACGTTCAGTGTGATTATATGCATATTTACTCAGAAGAAACTCAACTGGGTGTATTGGGCTTAGTCCCAGGTAACAGTACACACAATCCCAGCCTTGAACATATGAAACAGACCACTGGTCTATCTACCCCAACACTGTCTACTCTGTCAGTGGACCTGAGGGACACACAACACCTTGAGACAGGCAGCACCTGAACACGAAAATATTCTGTGTGCAAATCATGTGGTCTAGGGTAAACTAAACTACAGTCCCTCTCTCCTTATCTGGAAAAACTGTATCTGAAAAATTAGATTCCATGAACTATTGCCACCATAATGTGGTGTCATACATTTAAGGGTCAGAAAGACCTGCAGCAATGGAAAGGAATGCAGGAGAACTACAGCTTCTGCACATAAGAATGGTAAAATAGTGCCCAGTGTTTATAATGAGGTCAAAAAGCATCTCCAGGTATGTACATTTTGTGGTATGAATAAAAACCCAAATATAAGAAGTTATGGATCCTTCAAATTTCTTCATGACAGAAGTGTTTATATTATAAAAATTTTGTAAGAAGAAGAGGAGGAGGAGGAGGA
>NW_015223330.1:0-971 GCF_001447785.1 Gekko japonicus | reverse complement strand
ATAAATGCAGCAGTTACACAGCAATACCAGTACAGAAAGGTAAACTCCTGCCATCTCAAAATCTCCTTTGTTTCAAGATGGTTGGATCTAGGATGAAGAAGATTAAGTAGAAGAAGAAGAGGAGGGGGAGATTGGATTTATACCCCACCCTTCACTACCCAAAGGAGTCTCAGAGCAGCTTACAATCTCCTTTCCCTTCCCCTCCTCAAAACAGTCACCCTGTGAGGTCAGTGGGGCTGAGAGAGCTCTGAGAGAACTGCCCTTGAGAGAACAGCTCTGAGAGAAGTTGTGACTGACCCAAGGTCAGACAGACTGACACAGCTACAAATCTTGATCTATCACCGAATGGGACAATGTCATCTCGTACGCTTCATCAGTGTTTTCTGGCTGAAAGCATCTCATCATATTCTAGAGATAATTCTACCAGGTCGAGGTCTGAACCTAGCAACTTGTGAGCTGCTTCCAGGTTTACTGAAGGTTGCAAAATTAGCAAATGGCCTCCTAAGCAGCCATAGATCAGCACCAACTTCAAAGTGCTGACTCAGGAGCTGGAAAAATGAGTCAACGACTTCATCACAGACGGCACTCCTCGTGGCGTTCCTTGCATCTCATCATCTGCTTTTTTGCCAGCCAAATCCCTTTCAGCACCAGTGTTCCATCGGGCTGCGTAACAGCTGCATCCTTAAAAGCCTTCTGCCGGTTGGAAGCTTTTAGCAGAAGGGATTATTAAGTGCAGTGAAATTTTACTTATTTCCTCTAGATGGCAGGGGAGAGCAACCAGCTTCCCCACAGGGAGCTTTTCTGGTTCCACTGGTAGGCAAAATTTCTTGTTTTTGCCTTGCTTATAAGTGGGGAAGTCACGGAAGCAGCGACAGACTTCATGTTCCTGGGATCCAAGATCACTGCAAATGCTGACTGCAGCCATGAAATTAAAATTTCCTCCTCTTTGGGAGGAGAGCTATGGCAAACCT
>NW_015223329.1:0-953 GCF_001447785.1 Gekko japonicus | reverse complement strand
TTTTAAAACTCCAGTTTTACTCTTTATAAAGTTGGCTTATACTGCTCATTTGTATGCATTGCTCTGACAATAAAGTTTTTACTTCAACAAACACCTACATGATGAAACAGTATGTGGGTTTCCTAAAAGCGTCTAAACTTTCCTAATATCACGCTTTGAGTTCACACCTAGGGGCAGTCGACAATTTTGGGATAAACATCATGCCAATCCTGAGTCACTCTCTCACTTTATATATCCCTTTGAAATAAAATAAAGCAATCTACCCTGCTGAGTAGCCTTTAAAACTCACGTCAATCCTTCACACAAAGGGTGGCAAAGCTTTTCCTTGAAAAATAAAAACCTGACACTTTTCAAATTGTGCAGCATCAGCAGCACTAAGAGGTATAAATGGATGAGGCTGTGATGTTATATTTCACTGCCTTTATATAAAAGCAGCCCAGATCTCCAAACCTTTACTTGCCTTTATAAATCTTCATTGTAAAAAGTCTAATTGACTTGAATGGGATTATAATGAATGGATATGAGTTGCTTTTCCAAGAGAAGGCCAGTGTTCTGTGCACAGAATAAACTGTACATTCAAAATTCAAGAACTTTTGTACTATCAAATGGGTAATACAGCTTTAAATTCAAGTTGCTATTGCATTGGAAAGTATATAGAAGAAAGCATTCAGGATATGAAAGAAAGCATATAGCTAAAAGGTCCAAAGATATTGCATACTGCCTGAGCAACGTGAATTCTGTATGATATTATGACATAAAAGAAGTTGCATTTATATTGTAACTGCAATATCTTTGCTATGATACACAGTCAGTACTGGACTTTACTATTAATACATTAATTATATATATTTATTTTAACTAGTGTGGTACAGTGGTTGAATGAGGATATGTGAGACCCAGGTTAAATCCCCACTCTTCCATGAGAGCCTGTGTGGTGTAGTGCTTAAGAGTGG
>NW_015223328.1:0-953 GCF_001447785.1 Gekko japonicus | reverse complement strand
GTGTGGTGTGGTGTGGCTGTCCTGAGAGCTACCAGAGAATAGCAATGTTTTCAAAGTGAACAGAAGGACGACTGTACCTGCCAAATCAGAATTTGGAGCTCTGTATTTGTCCATGATAAATGGCAAGCTGACTTTACTGAAAACTAGAGAGAGCAGATTGCTGCATTGTCTCTATAAAGCCAGGCCTTGGACAACTTGGCCCTGTGCTTAAAAACACAGAATCCTGGATTAAGCAGGTAGATATACAAAAGGAGAAAAGAACCATTTGCTAAGGCTGCCCAGTGGCCTGTGTTCATAAAAGATACCACTGGCTACAAAACACGGGTCTGTACCAGCTGACATAGCAAAACAGTCTGTGGATCCACGGCATCACTTATTATTGAACTTTTGACTTGATAACCCTCAGGTCAGACTGAAATGCTGACTCTGTGCAAGCATTCTCAAGAACTGGACTCACACGATGAACTGGCAACAGCGGCTACTGCTGCTGCACTAGGCACAAGCAAGGCTTTAGTGGAGGGGAATGGGTTAAAAAGCATCCTCTGTGACCAGGAAAATGCTCCAGCATGCTATTCCATGCTTCAGCAAGCGACATAAATATTCTTACCCCAGTGTGGGGAGAGAGAGTGACCTGCATAGCAGCCTCCACATCTGGAAAGGCCTCTGGGTGACTGTAGCAGCAGCTGCGAGAACTAATAGTTACAGGCATCTGTGAAGAACCTCCTCCAGCCCCTTCGGTCTCATCCACCTTCTAAATGCATAAGAGAACCACAAAGTCCTTGTGGCTTCCCTTTGCTACAATTCCCACGTTCCTCTCTGCTGTTAGAAGAAGCAAAGCCCTGCTGGGGGGTGGGAGTGACTGAGCAAGTGGGGCTCTAACCGGCTGATGTAAAAGGTGCAGGGCTGCTGAAAATTCCCTGTTCCTTCCTCCCTCTTCACAATGGCTTGGATCC
>NW_015223327.1:0-953 GCF_001447785.1 Gekko japonicus | reverse complement strand
AGCTCACACCCACTCAGCTTAGAGGGACCACTGCCTGCTGCTGACTTTATCCATCTCTTTGCTTCACACAGGTACATTCAAGGGGCTTCATCTCCGAAGGACATGGTGATCATTGTGGATGTGTAAGTGCCCCTGGCAAGAAGCCTGTGGCAAACCTTTTTCCCATCTGTTTTTACTGTTTTTCCATAGTCAGCTACTTTCAGTGACATATTTGTCTGTTCTGTCCAAAGGCCCAAATTTATCATGTAGTTTTATCATGTCCCAGTAGAAAAGCTGCTACATTTCAAAGGCATGAAGGGAGCTGATTTGTATGTATGTTACTGTGCATGGTATTCACCTCCACAACAAAGGAAAGATCCCAAAAAGGAAAGAGAGACAGTGGTAGAGAGACTTGATTTCTCCCTCAGATCTTGTAGTAACTGGCCTGGCAACAACAGCTATGTCTTTTCTTCCTTGACAGGAGTGGCAGTGTTAGTGGTCTAACGCTGAAGCTAATGAAGACATCCGTGTACGACATGCTGGACACACTCTCCGATGACGACTATGTTAATGTGGCTTCAGTAAGTACCCAACCTGTGAACAGAGGAAGAACAAGAGATAGATTGCAGAGGTGGAAGGAAAGGAGGTGTCCTGTGGCATACACTTCCTTCTTCTCCTACATATCTCTTTCTTCCCCTGTTACTCTTGTCTTAGTCTTCCTTCCTTAACCCAGTCACTAAAAACATAATAGGAATGAGAATTTTGTTAATTTGGGTGGGGTGTGTAAAATAAGAAAATATGCAGATTTCTACAATGTATTCCAAAACTGGTCGTGATTTTCAAGGTACAAACTTTGGAATTAAAGGGGAAAAACAGAATTCTAGGCATCTTCTCTTGATTATAGATTTCAGTTGTAAGAGGAGGATTTGGCTCCTATTGCATTTCGCTTAAGTTCCTCACTATATGCATTCTGA
>NW_015223326.1:0-953 GCF_001447785.1 Gekko japonicus | reverse complement strand
CCTAGGCTATGGAAAGTTAATCCTATATAAGTAGTGTTGTTAGAAAGGACTGGTGGCAGATCTAGCACAGAGTAATGACCAGTAGCAGATGTTACCATGGTGACTCTAAAGCCTCTTATTGCTTATTTATTTTGTGTTCTTGTAACATATTTTTTTTTGTCCGAGTAAGGATAACTTTGTAAAACTTCTGGCTGAGAAGCTTTTCTTACTTCCTTCAGTTTTTCAAACAGCCAATGGAAGCTTACCCATTATTGCACTGTTCTGTTCACATTTAAATACCTTGTACTTGGAAGATCACAAGTGATTAGTCTCAGGTAAGCTTCATCATTATACTTTCTGTACACTACTACTTCAGCCTATCCAAACCTCAAAATGATAATAAAACCAATGTTGTGAGAATTGTATGTGAAAAGGCAGTTTATTTCTTGCTACTGGTTCTCTATTTTCAGTAGCATTCTATTATCTGTAAAGTAGTTCAAGAGGATTTGGGGGGAAGTTCTGTGATTATTCCCCATTTGTTTATGCAACACTGAAAATACAGGTTGATGGAAAATATACCTTCATACAACTCTGACATAATGCAATATCTGCAGTTGAATTTCATTCTTTGTACAAAAGTTGTCTGTAGTTAAAGAATTAGTTGTGACTCTATGAAGTCAGTAGATCACCCTGGTCATTTCAGCAACCCATCCCTTATTTGCTAAAACAGTAAGCACTTATGGGCTGGGATGGTAAAATTCGTAACCCCTAGTTCTATAACTAGGTCTTTAAATAACTAGGCTATTGCTTTAATGACAGAATTTAAAAAGGCCATACTGGCCACTGTGAATGAGATGTGATTGAATCTCAGGACATTGGTTTTCATGCCTGTAAGGGCTACTGAATTAGATCAGAGCTCTAATGCAAAAGGAGTTACCACTTTCCTCCCGTACTGTTTTCCCAATCTAAATCCT
>NW_015223325.1:0-953 GCF_001447785.1 Gekko japonicus | reverse complement strand
CTTAGAGCAGGGGGCTGGACTGCAACCACCAGCTCCCGCAGATGGTGTACGCAGAGTATATCAATGTTGGGAGGTTTCTGCGAACCCCTTCTTTCCAGCTCCTTCCTACCCAACAAGCTTGACTCCAGTTGCTCAGACAATAAGTCTGACCTGTTAGCTCTTATAAAGGTCAGGAAGAAATGTCTGACATGCTGTTGGTCTAAATAAAAGTTTCAAAGAAGGTTCTTCATTTGGTGTGCCTGCCATTTTTTTTATTTTAGCTAGAGCTGGAATTGGGAGGACAGATTTAGCATCCAACTGGCATCCCTCAAGTCTCCTGTTCAAAACCCAGTGAGGGCCTCCCTTCGTCCTGACAGTTAGAAAGTTCAGGCAAGTAGTCTGAAGAATTTTGAGGGAGGCTGAAAGAATACAGTCACCTTAGCAACATTTTCCAGGGCTGTCCTTCATATCCCCAACGATATCCACACCCTGATATCACATTCATACCACTGACTCTTGAACTGTAGTGTAGTCTCACATGTGATGCATGGGCTCAGTGTTCAAGAGCAAAAACAAGGAAAAGAGGTTTCTGTTGGGAGATTTTATATCATTCCCTCTGGTGAGATCTTTTTCCTACAGGGCACAACAGAGACGTTGCACAAAAGTTCATCTCGGCTATTGGTTTTTACAACCCACAGATTGTGTTTTCTTTAATGGATGGCGAAACACTTGCAAACGGGGACTAGACCATTTTTATGATGCTGAAATCAAAAAATATATGTCTTCAATCTGACAACAGATAAAGCACTTATGGCTTGGAATCCCTGCTGAAACCACTCCTCAGGTTCAAATGCTGGTGAAAATAAGCAACATTGAGCAAACGGATCCATCTGAGAGGCTTTTAAAACCCAATAAAGAGATCCAAATACAGAAAAGGCCACAACCCTGATGAGTTCAAAATGCCCTGAAGCTCC
>NW_015223324.1:0-953 GCF_001447785.1 Gekko japonicus | reverse complement strand
GAGACCAAGAGCAATTCTTCACCACCAGGAAGGGCCATCCATTTAGGTTACCGACTAGAGTTGTAGCTTTGTTCTGCCAAGAATCCTACAGCTTTCATACCTGTATCAAGCAAACTGAAATTGTAGGCAAAGTTCTTCCAGCCGTGCTAACACAGTGATGGGAATGCCTTCTCTGGCAGAATATGTAGCTGTTAAAAAGGCACAGGAGCAACTCTTGGCCTGGCTAGGTTTATGATTAATTGCTCAGAAGCCAAAGGTTACAATTCACGGAGGCATCTTTTGGAAATAAATGATAATTTCAAGAAAGTGGGGGTAATGCTGTTGTGAAGCTAATTTTTCTACACAGGGTTGTGGGCTTAATCTGAGGAGTAAATTATAAGGCATATGTCGTGGTAAGATTAGCTGTCTGTGGTTTAGCTGCAACTCTAGGCGTTGTAGTCCTTTGTTGGTGGATACAAGAAGCACATTGTTCTGATCTGTCCTCTAGTGGTGATTGATAGCGCAAGAGTTTGTGCAAATATCCAGTTGTGGTAAAACCACTACTGGATTCTTCAAGTTCAGAAGGTTGGTAGAGAATTGCATATATGTCTGATTCCCCACAGTTGTGGAAAACCCCAGTAATGTGGTAAAACTAGCATGTTAGGCTAGACCTTTCCTCCCAAACATCTAGCTTTCTATGTACAAGAAAGGGTTTGTCTGAGGAAACATTCAGTCAAGGGATTTCCTCATTTGCAGACTGAAGTTGCCCAGTCCAAGAACAGTTCTACCATGGGCTGCCACCCTCAGCCACCTGTGATCCTCAAAGAGGTAATACTAATGGTTAGGAGTCCCACACTGACGAAGAACCAAGCAACAGGGGAAACTGGTTTGAAGAAAGGGAAAGTAGGCAAAAATCACCCTACTCTGCCTGCAATACAAGTAGACAGATCCAGGTGGGTAGCTGTGCTGGTCTG
>NW_015223323.1:0-954 GCF_001447785.1 Gekko japonicus | reverse complement strand
GCTTAGAGGGAGCATTGGTCCTGACCCCTGAAACAAGGAAACTGGAATACCTCTTGGTCAGGAGGCCTTAAACTAGGCTCATCAGTGGGTTGCTACCAAAGTAAATTGGGAGAGGGGGTGTTAGAGGAGGGGGGTTGTTTGTTTTCTGATATGTGCTTTGGAAGCAATAATGGTGGATGGCACTGCTGTGGGGTTAGTGGCAAGTGGAGGAAGAAGGTATAGAATTGGGAGTGGACAGGTCTGGTTAGGGCAAACCTAGACAAAGTTCTGCCTCTGCCTTATTCCAGTACCCCTCTGAACCAGCCATCAGGTGTGAATGTACTGTTGCTGAATGCCAGGTAAATCCAGAGATTACACCCAAATACAGGTTAAAGCGCTCTGTGGCAATGATTGGTGATAAAGCATCCTTCTCTGTTCTCATGGTGTCTGAACACAACTGTTCAGTGGAACTGTTCAAAGCGATCAGAGGACTTTTGAGACTGGGCACAATTGCTGTGACCCTGGCTTGAGCAACAGACTTCTGTGCCTTGTTTGGTAGGTATTTTGCAGGTAAAATATCTGTGACCATTTGTATAAATGTTATACCGATTCAGGTTGATTGCTTGGGGGAGTGTCTCGTGCCACATTTATGTATGAACCATGTCCATCTTGTTAGCTGGTTGGGTCTCTGGCATGATGAACACTTCATTGAGGAAGGGGGTTGTTACAGCATTCTTGAAGGAGACTGTGTTGATATCCCTCTTTAAGCTCTCCCTAGACTCTTAGGATCTAAACAATTGTTGACTGGTGGGCAAATATCCCTCTGGTGGACAAGATGGTCAGTTGGGACAATGGCCGTATAATTCCAGGCTCTCTAATTAAATGGATTATCTGGATCAATTTCAATTGGTTATGGAACAAACAAAAGGACCTTTGCCCCATAGCTGGACATTTTGTGGGGCAGTGGGGGGGCAT
>NW_015223322.1:0-954 GCF_001447785.1 Gekko japonicus | reverse complement strand
GTCTGATTCTGAATGTGTGGCAGAATCTGTGGAACAAAGAACAGTGGGAAATAAATTTATTGTGGTTGCTTGTCAGTCTTAAAACTGGCCATCTACACACTGGCTTGTGATCTTTAGTTATGCAACAATGGGTCAAAGAGAGAAAAAGAATTCAAGAACTTGCATGTTTGTTATAGTGATGATTTTGATGACTTTGCATCATTGTCATAAACAAGGAGTTATTATACTCTGGACATGTTATTTGCCATATAACTAACCTGTACGCTATTGTCTCTCCTTCTCCACTGATGGAATTAATGGGATTTGATATCTATTAATTTAACTGAAATCCATGGCTTTGCTGCTATGCCTTTTATTTATGTTCCTATTACAGTTTCTTCTACATTAACATGACTCACATCGATGTCATTCTTTAACAGCACTGTCTAGCAGCATAAATTAATTTACAACAGCCTGTTCTCCTCTGCACCAAGAAATGAATCCTGAATGTTTTATATACCAGTGTGGATGAAAACATATTTTTCTGCTTTTCAAGGATAATAAAAATATGTACATTTTAACATCAGTAATCACTTTTAAGGGCACTATGATTTCCAGTCTGGCAGCCCCTAGGCAGTTAAAATTATAAGAAGCTACAAGGGGGCAGGGGGGGGGTCCTATGTTGTATGATAACCAAGAAAATTGATGTGATTTTTGTGCTTTAAAGCCTGAGAAGAATCATGCTGTGAACAGTTCTCCCCTAGACTATACCAGAACTATGGCTTTTAAGAGTTATATATTGGACACTTTATGCATTCAAACACTGCAATTTCATATGACTCTAATCTGCTAAGTCTTCTTTCAAGGGAGAAAGACTTCCTTTATCGGAGAATCATTTTTTCTGCTTGACAAAGTCTTCTTCTGATGGATTTTCCCTCCTTTGTTGAAGGAAGTTTTTCTCTGTTGAAATAAGAC
>NW_015223321.1:0-954 GCF_001447785.1 Gekko japonicus | reverse complement strand
CCCCAGCCTCCAGTGGCCTTGCCGGGAGGGCGGGAAGCCAATAGTCATAGCAGTAGCAACTTTATTAGTACTATTTCTAATAATATAATTTATTCTTGTTTTCATACAGCTAAAAAAGCTTATACAAATGAATATGGGGAAATAAATGAACAATAAAAAGTTAACCAGATGATTAAAATAATTGCAAATGACAGTATCAAAATAGGGTAAAATTACAAACAACAACTGAAGTAGAACCAGAAGAGGAATGGGGAAGCCTTTCCTTCTACTGAAACATAACCTGGAAGGGCACAAGGAGAACGTTGCCCTGAAGATCATAAAAGATGGGCAAGTTGATATGAGAGGAGAAAGCCCTTCGGATACCTTGGGCCCAGCCTGTGAAGCATTTTGAAAGTCAAATCTCACACTTTTAACAGTGTCGTGAAACAAATCTAGATTTTCAATACAGAGGTAATGTGACTGCGGTGGTGTACTCCTGTCAAGACTCTATCAGCATTGTGGACCAGTTAAAGTTTCTGAGAAAACTCAAAGGCAGCCTCAAATAAAGTACAGTGCATTATTGAGCCATGACGGAAAAAGTAAATAAATAACCATAGCTATATTATCCTCCCCCCAAAAGGGGGGGGGGTACAGCTTATTTTACAAACCAATTTAGTGAAGGCATTTCAAGCAATGATCATCACTTGGGTATCCAACAATAAACCTTGTTCTAAAAGCCTATAACCGATTAACCTGATATTTTATGGGAAATGCTACTCCTTCCAGAACAGGTGATATACACTCATACTGATCCAAAAAACCCCCCTGAAAACATCCCTGTCTTTGGATTGATACATCATTGGTTAACTCTAATCCAGCCCATTAGTGTCTCTAGGCACATATGTACCACTCAATTTGACTCATATTTGACTCAATTTGACTCATATGTTCCCGGGGGCTCTCAAGGAAGCAATG
>NW_015223320.1:0-954 GCF_001447785.1 Gekko japonicus | reverse complement strand
CTTCTAAGAGACAAAGCTCCTGGGACTGAAAATCTCCCTCCCAAGATAAAACATCTTACCAATGACAATTCCTACAAAACAGGGACTGCCCTGGTAAATAGGGACAGTTGGAACATCTGGAACTGGTCCAAGTTCTTGCTCTAAATCAATGTTTTCCAGCTGTTGCTGTGTTCAGCAATGTTTATATTCCTAGGCCTTTTCATGCCAGCTGCCACACACGATTTAAAAACGAGAGAAGAATCTTGGGGCTCCTGAAAGACTGACATATATTGACGCTTATTCAGATTTATTTATTGAAATGTATACTACTTATAATGCCATTTTCCACAGCTGTGTCATGGTGTCATGAACAACATGAGGCACTGGAGGATCAAACACAAGTCCTAGTACATGCAAACAGAATATGCAAAAATTAATATTCTTGTTTGAAGAAGATTCATGACTGCCAAAGAGAACTTGAACTGTGTCCCAAACTGCACTATCCGTAGCCTCGGGACCTGATTTCTATGCCTCCTGCTGGCACTGCAGCTGCTCACTCTAATCTCTCGCCAGGGGTGACATCTACGGAGGGGTCGTTGTCCAGGCCGACAGCACAGGCAGAGCTCAGCACACCATGACTGTGAGCGCTGCCTGAGGAGGGCTTTTTGAATGTGAATTGAAAACATGCCAAGTAATTAACTGTGATAGTTTTGGGAAGTACTTTGAAATGAAGTTTCTCAGAGCAGTTCCAATCGGGACTTCACTTTGGCAATCAAGTCTCCAGGAGAAGCATCCAGCACTTTCTAATGGGCACGTGAAGATGACTTATGCTAAGTCAGACAATTGGTCTATCAAGATCAATAGAGTCTACTCAGACTGGCAGTGCTTCTCTGGGGTCTCAGGTGGAGGTCGTTCGCATCATCTGCTGCTTGATTCTTTTAACTAAAGGTGCTGGGGATTGAACCAGGGACCTTC
>NW_015223319.1:0-954 GCF_001447785.1 Gekko japonicus | reverse complement strand
CTGGTTCCAAGTCGCACATTTAGCCTTTTGGTTTTAGTATTTTAACATCCAGTGTCATGAAGGCTTCTGAAGAACCTGAAGGCTTGCACAATTTGCGGTTTTGTTTGGGGATTTTCTTTTGGACCAATATGGCTACCCGCAACCTTTTTCTTCAGCAGCAGTGTCTTAGTTGGCAGTCACATCTTTTTCTGTTCCCATAGGATTCAGCCAAAGGAGAAATTTTGCATTGATCTTTAAATCACGCAGTGGGGAACGAAAGTCTAGCACACACGCAGAGAGTGTAAACACCACAAAGAGCCCTTAATGTTACCTAGGAAATACTTTCTTTGATCCCTGACTTTACTCTGTAATGTCATTGAAATTATTTCCTAATACGCTTGGGCTGTATCTGTGTTTTATGTGAGATATTATGAACCATTTTTGTATCTGGGATGATTTAGAAATGTGACTGCATCTCATGAGTGAGATGCCATGTCACCTGTGTTTTACTAACTAGTTATGGCTACAGCACACACCACTGGGATGCTGTGTTGCATGCGCACGAATTATTTCTGTAAAATCCAAACAGAGAGCTGATTTATTTTCATATGCAGGGGGAAAACATGTGCTGTGCCAATGCAATTGCAGGAAGATGCTAACACAGGAAAGTTAGAGGGAAACGTCTTCTCGGAGATGGTAAGAATGAAAGCCATGCCTGTTGAACCAGACCAACCATCCACCTGCATTCTTACTGAGAAGCAGTGCTATATGGTGTGGCTGTAGTTCTGGCCTTTGGCTGGGAAGACCAGGGATCACTTAGCCATGAAGCTCAGATGTTGTGAGGATAGACTGGGAGAGAGAACCATGTAGGCTACCCAAAAGTTCTTTGCAGAAAGGATAGGATAAGAATGTAATGACTTCCGTCAGTGGTCAGCCAAATTTCTGCAGAAGCTCAGGAGCATGGAGTGAAGGGCC
>NW_015223318.1:0-954 GCF_001447785.1 Gekko japonicus | reverse complement strand
TCTCCAGATTAGAGTCCACCATTTTTAACTGCTATACCACTCTGGCTTTCAGGAATCAAAGCACACATTCTTCCTTGAATTGAGCCTCTTCTTGATTGAGAGAGTTTATACTCCAACTGTGGAGTATTTAGGAGTGGGTTTGGAATCTTGTGGTTTGGAATCTTGCTATGGTACCGTCCTAGCTGCTACATCATCTGTCACATGCGCTGTCTTGCAGACACTTGGCCGAGCACCAAAAAGAGAGAAGGGAACAGAAAGAGTACTTGCAAAAAGAACTTTACCAGTACTGCTGTATCAGAGAAAAAGGGATACAAGAGCTGCCTACATAACTGAAATAGTCATAGTCTAACTGGAGATTTACCCTGCTTACCAAACCTGCTTATCCATGGAAATAGGGTGTAATTTGTAGGTATGGTGGTAGAAGCTAAGCTATACTATCTATAGTCCCATCTGATCAGTGATAGAGTTAGGTAATTTCAGACTCTGGTCTTATGGCAGTTCCCAAATTGTAATGTATGCTTCAGAGGCAAAGCTACTGTCTATGAGCTGGTATCTATACTTCTGCCCCAAAGTACAACCCTTAGAGCGTACAACAGGTCTGTTGCTGAATTGTAGCACTATAAACAATTGTTGGGAATCAGGTGTATGGATGCTCCCTGCAGAAAATAAAACTGTGACAAATAGGCACTGGGTGTTTCCCTGCGTAATCTAACACTACGGAGAATTTGTAGCCTACCTCCTATTTATTTCATTTTGATCCTACTCTTCTTCCAAGGAGCGTAGGGTAACATAATCCTCCATTTCATCCTCACACCAACTGGCATGGGTTTAAAAAGGCTCAGCAAGAGAGAGGATGGCTATCCCTAGGTTACCCATTGAGTTTCATGGAAGAGTGAGGACATGGACCCTGATTTCCCTGACTTTAGTTTAGCATTCTGACCACTACATTATCTT
>NW_015223317.1:0-954 GCF_001447785.1 Gekko japonicus | reverse complement strand
GGGGGGCAGGGTGAAGATAAGCTTGTGTTTATAGAAGTGCTACTGTGGATTTTTAACAATATAGTTAAGAGCCAAACTATAAAGTTCAAAGATAACTCTAGAGCTAGGTAAAAACTGTGCCAATTGATAGAATATACCTTATATATTGACATAATATTGGTGTCAACTTGTTAATTCAGTTTGTTATACAATTGTTGGGAATTGATTTGTATTTAACTGGTTTAATTTTTATTACTGATCACTACAACATACTATAAAAGTTAATACAAGCAAAATAATATTAAACATAATAACAGGAAAACATACTAACAAAAAATAACAGCACATCAGATTCACGATAGAAACATCACATCTGTAAACAGTACATACAACATAATAATACAGCAAACATGATAAAAATAAGCTCAATTGACATCAGAAGACTGAACAACACCATAAAGAGAAAGAGGGGGATTCAGCATCTGAGAAGAAGACGCCCAGATATTGTATTCATGCAAGAAACACACATAAGTCCCAGAATCCAAAATCAACAAATATTAAATAGCAACCTATATCCAACACAATTTCAAGCTCACAGCTCTTCCAAAACAAGAGGAGTGGCAATACTTCTGTCAAAAAATTTAAATTTCATACTGGAGGCGATAGTTAGACCCTCTTGGTAGATACCTGTTTATTAAAGGTACTCTGGAAGAAGTAAAAATTACATTAGCTTCAATTTATGCTCTGAACAAAATGTAAATTCCATTCTTAGATAACATTTTAGCAGAATTAACACAATTTTAGGAGGGAGAACTGATAATAGGAGCAGACTTAAACCACATTATGAATAACAAGTTGGACCGAACATGAAATAAGAAACCTAGGAAAAACCCAGTGATTCAAAAGAACAATAAACTACATCAACTTATAACAAAGTATCAACTATGCAATACATGGAAATTGCTTCATCCAACA
>NW_015223316.1:0-954 GCF_001447785.1 Gekko japonicus | reverse complement strand
TACGTATGGTGGACATATGCTGACTGACCTGAGACAACCCAGTGGGATTCATGATTGAGGAGGGATTTCAACTCAAGACTTTCTGGTGTTGGCACTATCTACTGCACCACATTGGTGTTATCATGTTGTTTCCCCTGTTCTTGTGGGCTAAAGATCAAATCAACCACTTTGCATCATGCAGATAAAAATGCCACCATAAAACTGTTCCTGACAAATGTCATTGAAATTCTAACCATTCGCTTTTCCTTACATTTCTAAATTTAGTCAGGTAGTTATCAGTATGATAAATGACATTCCCTACCTATGTTCTTAGTTGAGGTGAGACTATATACTCTCGGGTCAGGAACTGGGTTAGGAAGGGTCTCCAAGGAAGAGAAATTGGATACTAAAAATGCTTTAGCACAATGCTTAGATCAAGTTTCAGTTAAAGCATGAAAAATGCAGAAGGTTACTTTGCAACGTGGCTCAGGGGTGATTTACTGCTGAGTCTAGCTCCTCTTTCACAGTTGGATTAGTTACCAGATTCCAGCTCCAAGATCTTAACAGAATGACTCCGTAAGCTTATCAATGTCCAATGGTGCCCAAATGGAAACTCCATATTCGGAAGCCGTCCCGCAAATACCAGGTGCTGTGAACAATTCACAGAATGACCATCAGGACTACGCTGTGCTCGTGAGTTTCCAGGGGTATCTGGCTAGCCACTAGTAGAATGGTGGACCAGACAGACCTTTGGTATGGTAAAAAAAGGCAGTTGTCATGGTCATTTAAAACTGTGTTACAGAATTATGTAAATCTGGTGAAAATGGCAATTTATCCTCACCATATGGATTAAAAGAATTTTTAAAAATTCTTCTTTTAAGATAACAAGTTTACCTCCGTAAGATTTCTTCCAAATGTCTCATTTGCCTGTTACTGCATCCATTATCTCACCACCATTTCTGTCCATGAAAGCCC
>NW_015223315.1:0-954 GCF_001447785.1 Gekko japonicus | reverse complement strand
CAGCTCTTTTTCTGCAAAATGACCCCTGAAAAGATGAATTATATTGGCCTGTCTTCAGTTCACATAAATCTACCCAAAAATTTAGAAGGTGAGAAAAAAACCTGTACCATTTCACAGAAGTTAAATATATGGCCCACCCTACAGCTAATGGCTCATTTAAATAAATACATTCATGGAATATGGAATGTTACTACCTTGCTTCTCTAATCTGTTCTTTAGAGGCAATTATATATGCTGTTCTAGTTTCAGGTGCTGTCCAGAAGTGAAATTATAACCTTAAATATACGAGTGATTATGGTTAGACTCTACTCCCCATGAACACATCTTTTCTATGAGTATTAATGGCCTTTTAGTATGAAGCACACACAGAGAGAATAATTTGCTTGTAATCTGTACTATACATTATGGTGTTCATCTAGCTGGGGGAATGACTGCAGTGGCATGAACAACTTCATCACATTTTCTTTCAGTGTACATACTGGAAAGTAGACAAACTTCAGTCGTTTGAACTTATGTAGGAAAGAAAGACTTTTGCTCTTGTTCTTTTTTTGTGCTTCTCTGTGATGTCTGAAATGTCAGGTGTGCTCATAACTTCACAGGAGGCAGGCGCAAGACCATTTTATAATGGCAGAAGTCAGGCTAGGAAATAGCAATAGTCTTATGCAGTAGTAACTTATTGTACTGCATTTCAAGAATTCTTTCCATAACATACTATATATTTGGGCTCTTTATAAAACTCCCATTTATACTACTATATCCATTTCCAGTAGGGATTACTTTGAATAATCACTGATATTCTGATCCCTAAAGCTCTACATTGATTTTGGTTCTCTCTTGTTCAAGTGGAGCCCTGATTATTTATTTTGCCCCTTTTTTCTTTCTGTGTATCAGATTGTCTCTATACAATGTATGCATTGTTCAGTAGTATATGTGCAGCAATATATCAACATTATG
>NW_015223314.1:0-954 GCF_001447785.1 Gekko japonicus | reverse complement strand
TGGGACCTTCTGCATGCAAAGAAGATGCTGTACCACTGAGCCAAAGTCCCTTCTTTATGTAAATAGATTTTAATTGGGCTATCTAGATATACCTAATATCAGGGATGATGATAAGGAAGGGAACAATCAAAGATACAAAATAAAACAGGAGTCCAGCAGTGCTTTAGAGATTAACACAATTTATTCCTGCATAAACTTCTGTGAGTCAGAGCACACTACATAAGATGTATGAGAGTGGCCATCCGTTAGGCAGAAGTATTTATACTCACAGTTGCAGTCAAGAGAAGCAGGGGACGATTTACAAGAGATGCCAGTTTAAAGATACAAAGTGTGGAAGGCGTCGGGTCATCTGTCTACCAATGTGTGTATGTTCCACAAGTACTACTCTGAAGTATGAACGAGGATTGACCAGCCAATAGATCTAGGAAGAGCACGCCCAAGGGAAATTAAGGTGAGGATCCAAAGACGGGAGTGTGATACACCAGGAGCCACTTTGAATTAGAAACAATCTTCGTCTTGCTCAAATAACTTGAGTGTGATTCACTCATGGCATCATTCTTCTATTTGGAGAATTTATATGCTACCCTTCAGCTGGGGCAGCAAACAACAAGCATCCCCACTGTAAAAGTTAAAGAAGCAACAAATTCTCTTTACTAACATAACCTAACAGCACGTGAAAAGGGAAGATTTTTTTCAAAGATGACCAGTAAAATGGAATGTATGTACAATACACACACACACTGTATATATACTACAAATAGGAGGATAATGGGAGTCATTAGCAGTGTGGTATGGTTCTGTGTGGGTAGCGCTCTTCTGAGTGGGTAGCGCTCCATGCAAGTAGCATTATGTTTGCAAACAGTCTGGTTTATTAAGTGAAATAGCTCCGTGCTTGTTGAGAGAACCTTTGGATGCAGTTACATGGGCACTGGTTCACTGTTCAAATGTGATACC
>NW_015223313.1:0-954 GCF_001447785.1 Gekko japonicus | reverse complement strand
AATCATCTTTTTGATCCTCTCTCTTTTCTTAAGCATTTAATTATTCATTGAGAAGCATGTTTTGTGCTGCTACGATATTATTGCAGAAGGAAAAGTGTTAACTTTTCTTTATTTAGAAAACTCCATGATTTTCTTGACAAATGATCATCACTTTCTCCAGACCTTTGCTGTTATCAGGCTGTGAATGTACTGAGCTCATGTGATAATTACCTACTCTGCACTTACTTGCTAAATTTGTCTGCAGCCTGCATGGGGTTGGCTTCCAAATTAAGATGCACCAGTCAAAACAAAGAAGTTCAGATTTCTCCATAAAATATAGTATTTAGGAAAGAAGCCCTTTCTATGTTAGACTCCATTCTTAAACCCAGTTACTCCACACCTAATTGATATCTTGGATAAGCTTATATGGCATCTACCCTGGTTTCTAGATGGTCATGCCAGGATTCCAGGAAAAGTCAAGTACTTTTGACATTGGGAGTATCCATGTCCTCATAGTAGGGAGCTCTGTCCTCAAAAGTGATCAGCAAATAGCTGAATTTCCAATGGATCCTAGTTCCCTCTCTTCTGAACTAGATTACCCAGCAGCCAGAAGTGACCTCTTCATTTGAGAAGGGGGAGGGGGTTTTGGCCTGCAAGGTAATCTCCTAGTCCCCTTGGGGGTGATGCATCAGTTCAGTTCAGAAATGAAAGAGTATTCCTAAATTGGCTTTGCCACTGTAGCAGTCTGTTTCTTCTTACATGTGTGTTGTGTGTGTTTATAGGCCCAGTTCTTAAATTCTAAGCTGTTAGTATACATAGGACTGGCCTTGGCAAAGTTTCCTTCCACCATGCACGTAATGCCATATTTGACACAAGTACACAATTACATAGGCACCCATTCATTGACTCTTCCCCCATAAAGCCAGATGAGAAGGAGATTATATAAATCAGGAAGCTATTGCAATCAAGCAAACT
>NW_015223312.1:0-954 GCF_001447785.1 Gekko japonicus | reverse complement strand
TCCACTCAGTTTTCTAATCCTTGAGTATAGCTCACAAACACAGAGTACAACCACCTTGCTTCCTCTGTCATAGTATTTTTCATAGAAGGATTACCAGTATGTTCTTACAGCCCTATAAAAATCCTTTAGGAAAGAAACTGAACTATCTTGGGATATGGCATTTTCTGTTGGTTTATCTTGAGTCTTCGACTTTATTTGTAGCAGGAGCTAAATGCTTCTCTGGGTAAGTGTTTACAATATATAATGTAGCAACCAGAGAACATACAGCCACTAATGTTACAATTGCCCTCAAGGCTTTAAACCAACTGGGATAAGTGGGAAGGAGGGCAAGATCATAATGCAGGGCTATCCCCAGGCCCATAATAACAAGGGTTCCACCTTCAAGTACACTATCTTTGAAAAGCAAAGCAATCCAGGCTACTATTGAAGGAACAATGCTGTTTGCTAAATTAATCCAATCAGGCTTGGCAGGGCTGCCTTCTGGAATAGCAAATCCCCACCTGATCCCACCAAGGAAGGACGCAATACAGGCACCATATGCAATCTGAGCAAATACCAACTCTGGATAGGAGGTCTCCTGGATAGCCATTAGCAATGGCACTGAAACAAATGGAATTAATCCTGCAACACTCAAGTACAGGGCAGGCTTTGGAGAGTCCTTGAGTGATTTCATGTCATATCGCAACAAGTCCAGCTTTCGGGGTACAGGTTCTGGAGGTTTCTTCTTCTTCCAATTGCAGCAAGAAGAATGGAAGCCCTGGGCCTTAATTAAGACAGCAGATGTATGCCTGAACAGCTGTGATTTTGGCAGGCCAGTGAGAATGCACTGTAAAGGGACAAAGGAGCAGGCAGTTCTATTCCTGGGTTGCAGTAATATTTGGAGAAACTCCATCTGCAATTCAAATTGCAAAAACACATTAGTAGTTGTGTCAAGGAGTCCAAGCCTGAACCCCA
>NW_015223311.1:0-954 GCF_001447785.1 Gekko japonicus | reverse complement strand
AGGAAGCATTGTGGTCAACTGTCATTCGAGCCCAGGTCTCCCCAGTCCTAATCTGACACTAACCACTATATTCACTTGCCAATGATGGAGAAGTTGGTCAACTGTCTGCAAAAAGCTTGCAGATGTCCCCAGCATCTGCCTCCCCCAGAAGTCCCTTTTGAGCTGCAGAAAGCATGCTGGGACCCGTATGGACAAAGAATCATGCAGGTCAGAATGCTGCAGCAAGGAGAGGGAAGGGATGGAATTGCCCCTCCTTCCTCTTCTGCAACCACATCTCCTTTGATGGGAGAGGAAGGAGGGGCAATTACACCTTTCCTCACTGTAGCCCCTTGGACTGCGTGGCTGCAGGTCTCGAAACTCCAGGATTAATATGGGGGAGCAGGGTGACAGAGACTCCTGGGGTGAGAGGAATGCGAGGGGAGGACACATCTGCCAGTGCCTTTCTCTGGCAGTTGACTGGATCCAAGCCAGAGTGCTGAATTAGAAAGACCAGGATGTGGGTTAGCATGAGAATTCTTAAGGTTTTTTTCCTGGAAGGTCTGGAAGTAATCTTAGTGGGCTGAGAAAAGGAGGAAGGAGAGCAGAAGGATGAACAATGCACAGCAGCTGGATGGTATTCTGCT
Source organism: Gekko japonicus (assembly GCF_001447785.1). Lineage (NCBI taxonomy): Eukaryota > Metazoa > Chordata > Lepidosauria > Squamata > Gekkonidae > Gekko > Gekko japonicus. The sequence continues at coordinate 331 of NW_015223311.1, read as the reverse complement.
CCTGTATGGATTTTGCAGCACCAAGGAGGGGGGGGAAACCCAGTGGTGTAATGCAATTCAAGAAAATAGATGGGGGGGGAGGAAAAGAGACAGCTGTGGTTTTTAAGTCTTGCGGATAAGGTGTCTCTGACAGGAATGACTGAACTGTTTCCAGGGATGGATGAAGGTTGTTAAAAGCAGGGCAATCCCCTCACATCCCTCCCTTCAATTATGCCAAAGGAATTTTAATAAAAGGTTCCTTGGCTCTTCCTCCCCCCCCCCTTTCCCCCAGTATATCACAGAAGTCACTATGCATTGTAAAGCATGTGTCTTCTGGGCTACTTTGAGATCT
>NW_015223310.1:0-954 GCF_001447785.1 Gekko japonicus | reverse complement strand
CCCTCTGAGATGTGTTGCTCCAGGTGGGTAAGCAAAAGGTAGAAGCAACAATGAGTGAAGGAACACAAAGAAATGAGCTGTGCTGAGGGAGAAGGAATGTAGGTGTGAAGAATGGCTAAAAGTCAAAAGAAGTGTCAAAAATGTGAAATAAAAACGCTACTCACTCAGAGTTAAAGCTGAGAGCATGACCAATGCTGATGCAAAGAACATGGTTAAGATGCAACTGGATCCAATCTATTCAAAGTGGTCCTTGGCTATTGTCCTCTGCTCTCAGTCTGATGCTTCTCAGGTCTTCGCCAGCCAGTCACTAAAAAACCCACTCCTACAACACAAAGAGCCCGTGTTAGCAGAGAGGAGTTGGTTGACTTCCTCTTTCTGTCTTTGGTTGAAGTTCTTGTGGTTTTTATTTCTTTTCAGTAGGGTGACTTCAGTCACTTTGCTTGTCATACTAATCAGCTCTCCTTCCTGAGTAGAAGTTGGCTCTTTGAAAGCCAGGAAGTGTCTGATGATGAAATGCATGAGCGTGACCAAAAAAGAGAATCAAACAAGGCAAATACTTCTGTGTGGGTTGTTGTGAGAAGTTTAAAGCATCTGGATCTGGGGAGGTGGGTAATACTATGCTGTTTAAAGCAGATTCCTGACAACGGAAGTCTGTCTCAATGCAAACCTGTTAAAAAGAATTAATGGATGAACTGCCCCGTGTTTTAGTCAAGGAGACCATTACATTTCCATGTGGCTGAACTTGGAGCGGTTGCCTAATTAGAGATGAATAAATAATTTGTCACACAGGTATCATCCCCAAAAGGGAGTGTTCATCCTCTTAGGAATATGAGTGTCATCATGACCGGTTTATGGTGGCTCCAAGCAAGGAGCTTTCAAGGCATGGGAGAAGCAGAGAAGGTCTGCCATCGCCTTCCTTTGCACAACCTTCCTTGGTGGTCTCCCGTACAAGTA
>NW_015223309.1:0-954 GCF_001447785.1 Gekko japonicus | reverse complement strand
TATACTGGCATTTCTGGTGTCTCAGCTATATAACAACCAGCATCCAAATGAGAATATATTTAGGAGGTTTTCTCGGGGGGGGGGGGATGCACAAAAGCACCACAGCTAATCAGTTCCTCTGCAGTTAAAGTCTCAACTATGTAAGAAGAGAGTGGGTTTCTGGCTATAAGACAGCTACTATGTACTCATGAAACCCCAAATTCAAATCTTGCTCCCAAAGAAGTATTTTAGGATTGCAGCCTTATGCTCCTGCAGTACAATTTCCTTGTCTCATTAGATTTTTTCCCACCAAATTGGCACTGCTGATATATCAATTACTATAGCTGGGCATTTCACTTAATTGATTTTCACTTGCAACCAGATTCTAATTGACCATTTATATTACCAATGACTCCATGTTCAGTGTGGCAGCCCTAACCTGCATAGGAAGAGATCTAGGGCTAAAAAGTACACCGGGAAGTATAGCTGCAGGGAGCCTTCATTGTACACAAGCACAAAATAAAAAGATTGTACGCAATCTGTATTGCTCACATGGTTCAAAATTAAAAGCAAGAACCTTACCTTATAATTTCTGTTTTGAGAAGTGTGTGAGTTTGAAAGTGCCTCAACTCTTTTCTTGTGTAGTGTAGAATTTCCTTTATTCTAAAAAGGAAAAACACTGATTTACATGAGCTCATTATGTTGGGGGTGGCAATAGTTGATTTATTTTTTCTTGTCTTTTCACAAAAGTTCCACAGCACTCCTGTACAAGCCAAGAACAATGTTTTTAAAAAAGCTTTGAAACTAATTGTTTGTGTGCCAAAATACATGTTTAGGAATTAGCACACCGCTGGTTATAGTTGAAGGGAATTTAAAACACATTATATTCCTGCAGTATGATGCTATTTCAGCCTCATGCTATTTCACAATTGCACAACAAAAAGGAAAAGATTAAAAATAAATTCACCTACTAAA
>NW_015223308.1:0-954 GCF_001447785.1 Gekko japonicus | reverse complement strand
TTAAAAAACGTTTTCCTTACATTTAATAATGGAAATATTAGAATTGTTTGAATAGTCAGCAAACTTGTAAATATTGTTGCCAGTTGTCAGAAAAACAGTGTTTTTTCTAACTCCCATTGCCAACGCTCTTTGGCTAACTAATCCATAATTATGTGGATGACTGACTAATCAGGGCTGAATTTACACTTATCCTTGGGCTCATACCTAGTCTTTTCTCTGGCCCAAGGGGACATTTGCTGCATCAGTGCATACAGTTCCAGGTAACACACTTGACCAGGCCCAGAGATCTCTCTTGCAAATTCTCAGAACCCCTGAAAGCTTATAAGGACAGATCCATAATCTTATACAAGGCAAGCAAGTCAGTTTATCTAGCCCAATACTGTGGATTGTTCTCTACGATCACCTTCAGTAGCCTTTACTAATGAAAACTCTTCCACTAGAAATGTCAGGGGCTTAACATGGGCCTTGTATATGCAAAATATGTGCCTTGTCACTGAGCCTTGACCCCACAAGAATGTTATCTATTTAAAAGAGAAAGAAAAATTGATCTACTCTCTGCAGTGGAATGAAACCAGAGGAGAATGTGTTACACTAAAGTTGTCATGGAATATATCCATCCCACATTAAAGAAATAAATGTGTTGGCATTTATAAGAGAGCTCATTATTTTAAATTAGCCTGCGAGTGCTTTATAGGTGAAAGTCACTTTTTCTTGCTGCACTGACAACATTTCTGCTTTTCCCAGGACACTTTCAAATGAGCTATCTGTTTTCTGCTAAATTTACAAAAAAGAGAGAGAGAGAAAAAATGACTAGCACAATCCTCTAAAGGGGATATACAAATGAAAGATTGTAAAAACTGAGAAGAACAGAAACATAGAGCAGCAGCAGGTTTGGAAGTTCAAGCAAAGTTACTTTGTTGCACAGTCTGGCCTTCTGATTACCTCATTTATAAA
>NW_015223307.1:0-954 GCF_001447785.1 Gekko japonicus | reverse complement strand
CTAGCATTTGGTCTGCTCTGTGGCAGCTCATTGGAGTTTCATGTCTTTCCAAGGCACGTAGCTCCATCCTCTAATCCATATTCCTTGAAAGTTTATTATTTTGAGTCTATGCAGTATCATATATATCCAAGGTAAGCAGTTTTGCCACCTCATTGACATTTTCAATGTATAATTGAGTGAACTTACATATCAATTAAAAAAAAACCTAGCTGAATACATTTATTTAAAAAGAAATAAACTGAAAAATAAGCAGGAGTAAAACCAAACATGAGATTGTTGCAACTGTAAAAACAAAACAAAACATAGTTTTGTTAAATCGTTCGCAGTATGTTTCCAACATTATGTATTTTTTCCTGTTCTACATATACCTTGCTTGGCACTGTCCTTTCAGAGGAAATTCAAGGGGAAGGAATAATCCTCAGGGGATACTTTAATCCTATTGTCATTTTCTGATGACTGGAAGATGCTAAAAAAAACCAAACCCCTGCTCTAGTAATATTATATTATATATTAGTGCTTTCCGTTAATGCACTGCCAATGATTAGCTGTATTTCATAAGTGTTATCTTTTTTTCTATGAGCAAAAGCTTTTTCATAAACAATCAATATGCCAGCTAACCAAAGAGCTATCAAAGTGTTCCTTTTCAGCAGTAGCAATTTGTAAAATGGAGTTTTCATCCACGGCAGTGTCAGCAGTTAGGAGAAGGTAAGCATTCCCAGCCAAACCAGTAAGAAGAAACAGAGGAAGCCATTCACATGTTCTTTGTATAGCCATTGTATATCTTGGCTATACAAAGAACAGTCTTTTGAAAACATCACTCAGTCGTATTTCAGGAAACGGGCATAGCACATCAGACTTTCACATGAAAGAAATAAAGGTTCTCTAAAAATGTTACAAAATTATGTGAGTGAATATATATATTTTTAAAAAATACTACCTCGAGAAACAGATCTT
>NW_015223306.1:0-954 GCF_001447785.1 Gekko japonicus | reverse complement strand
CAGGTAAGACTCACATTGTGCACAGAAAATTAATAACTCCTAAAGAGAGTTTACTCTTCAAAGTCCATCACAGTCAATGGGTTTAGAAAGGAACTTGGGACTGAATTATAAGACACAATATATGTGACACCCCCTGCCTGCCTTAAATGGTATTCTTGGCAAAATCAACTTCATTAAGTACACCATGGATCCCGTAATGCGAAGAGTGAGAAAAATGCCACAACTTCCTTCTTTAGTCCATGATTTCAAAACCACTCTTGTAATATATACCTAATTAAGATATAGTATAAGGACTCTGCTGAAGACATGCTTCATAGATCTGGGGAATTGCCACAACAGCAGAACATCAATAAAGCCTTGCCTATAATTGCACAGGTGCATTAACATTAATCTCTCTCCCTTTTCTTATCCCATTCTCTGTAGCCTTGTTTTGATCTTCCGGGATTTAGACATGCTTTTCACCTTCCTTGTCAGCAAGAGAGATGTCTACAGAGCAACCAATTGAAATTGCTTCCATGGACAAACAGAAGCTCCATTCCATGTGGGTAATGTTTGAGGGATCCAATGAGGTTTCTAGGGATAGAAAAGATTTTGTCATGACTGTGTGCAGTAGCCTCCCCCTCCCCCATCTGGAATGAAATCACTTTGGAAATACGATGATTAAAACAACAACCTCAGAGGCCTTATGTTTGTGGAAGGCTTCGAGTTCAATGTACTTCATTGACATCTGAGATAAAATTTACACTATGAAACCGTATCACTGTCTTTAACTGGCACATCTGCAGCAAGCTGATTAGAAAACAGCTTTGGCAATTCGTAAAGCAAGTTGTTGCTCTGAGTCAAGACAAGCCTGCTTTTACATCCTAATTTGAATTCTGCAAGTCAGCCAAATTCTCCTTGAGACTTAGAAGCTGATTCTGAGGTATTTCATTTCATCCTTGAACATAGGAGGAG
>NW_015223305.1:0-954 GCF_001447785.1 Gekko japonicus | reverse complement strand
GATTACTGGGCATTCCCACCAACAATGGAGGTAGGAGCCCAGTAAGCCACAGTTTCTCCAACATAAGGGCGGAGTAGATTTGTTGATTTTATGTAATTTAACTGGGGTCAGATACCAACGAGCTATTATTTTATAGTTTTGTTGTTGGACGTTAATTGAGTTGGTCCTGGACGCATAAGATGACCAGACTTGGGACCAGAATTCGTCCGATAGCTCCTTTTGAAGATCGGTTGACCATTGCAGTGTGTAGGAAGGTAATTTAAATGGTACCGGGTCTATGAGGATCTTGTAGATTTTGGATATTAATCCATGGGGTAAACCATTAGAAGTTAATAACAATTTTTCAAATTCAGTTGGTGGTCTCTGACACGCTGTTTTAATCTGCGGGGATAAGAACAGGTGATGCAACTGAATATAATTAAACCATGTCAATTTCGTTTTCAGTTTAGAATCAATTGTTGTTTTAGGTAATAATATTCCTTTATTTTGCAGATCATATAATTTGGTGAATTTAATGTTGTCCCAAAAGGCAAATGATTTTAATTGATTCGCTGGAGTAAACCAGGATTGACCAGCTAACGTCGAGGCTAAAGATATTTCCGGGGCCAATCGGAAGCGTTTGAGTCTCCAAAGTCTGAAAAGAGGGTAAAGAAGAGGGTGATCTTTTATTGCATAGGAACCTTCAAATATGTTGTTCCAAAGTGCAGATTGGAGGCTTATGTTATTAACAAAATGCTCTTCTAGCAAAACCCAGTCTGGTTGAGGGTTAGAGTTGAGAATTCTGGTGAGTGTTGTTAAAATAGACGCTTCGTAGTATGCTTTGAGGTCAGGTAAGGCTGTTCCCCCAAGTTTGATAGGGTTCCGCATTGTTTTAAAAGAGATTCTGGATCTACGTTGATTCCAGACAAATTTGTTCCATAATGATTGCCAGTGAGCGAGTTGGGATGGGGAAAT
>NW_015223304.1:0-954 GCF_001447785.1 Gekko japonicus | reverse complement strand
TTCCAACAGTTCAACACATTAGCAACAAACAATGTCTATTATGCAGATAAGTCGACCACAAACACTCATACGTGGTGGAATCCAACCATAAATGCATCCACAGTGTCTCATCCATTTCGTTCTTTTGGCCCACCATGAGCCTGAGGAACAAACGCTGCGTGACTACCCACCACAAAACGACAAAGTACATGGCCACCGTTATCTAAACCATTGTCGACACAGCAAGGGAGCAAACAGCAAGAGACAGGGCATCGCTCTGAGTCAATGTGTGAACAAACTCTTAAATCACCCGCTTCGGTCATCTGGTTTTAAGTCCCTCCACTCGGTATTACAGCGCTGCAACATGTCACTGTTTACCAGCCGCATATTGTTAGTCATAATTACCATGATCTTTATCCAATGCAAAAAAGAAGGGGGAGGAAAAACAGTGACAAAAATTATTTTGGAACAGCCAGCCGGAACGAGGCATATGGCTGGCACGAAAACACACAAGCGACGCCCACTGCAGAATACCGACAATCTGTGGGCTAGCCTCCCTTGCCAATTTCACTAGTAGGAAATCAAAAGTAATTTGAGCAAAGTCCAGATTTCCTCTTTTTACTGCGGCGCAGTCTTCATACGAAGGTCATTCCGTCGGTTTAGAGAGAAAGGCACCTTATTGATGGGCAGGGAGAGATCATGAATGCTACCGCTGTCAAGAGAGCTCTTGCGTGCCTGCATTCTTGGCTGACACCATCTGTGCAGTGCCTCCTAAAAGCAGGACCCTGTTAAGCTTATCGCCAGTTTGCACTGGGGTTGCCAACCAGGGTTGGGAAATTCCTCGAGATTCGGGGGACAGCGCCTGGAGAAGGGGCCCAGCAGGGATGTGATGCCCTGCGGTCCGCCTTCCGAAGTTGCCACTTATCCCTGTAGTCTGGGGAATCACCTGTAATTCCAGGAGACCTCCAGGTCCCA
>NW_015223303.1:0-954 GCF_001447785.1 Gekko japonicus | reverse complement strand
AATAAAATTGTGTTAAAAAAAAAAAAGATTCTTCCTTGGTGAACTCAGGAAATCTGTATTATTTAGATATTAAGGCCATTTAAATAACTTCCTCCTTTTTATTTATTTTTACTATAAGATTTATAGCCCATCTTTCCTTTTTTTAAATTCTAAAATCAGCTTACAATAAAAATCATACTCAACAGTTATAAAACATAGATTAGAACAGTCATTAAGATAGACAAAAGGCCTTCTGGAACAACAACAATAACAAAATCAGCTCACCTTGGAAAGTGCAAAGGTGTGAGTTCCAAAGAGGAGATGCACTGATGAGAAAGCCCTTTGATCAGATTTTGCCAACATGGGCTTCCTGCAAAAAGTCTTCCCCTCAGAGCATGAGTCAGTTTATATGGGGTGGTTATGGTCCAACACGTACTTTCAGCTTTAGCCATTTAGGTTAACACAAGCATTTCTTATTAAGCCCAGAAGCACACAGGCAACCAATGTAATTGGCACAGGATGGAGTGAAGTGCTCACTGTAGTCAGCCCCTATAAGCACCCTGATCAATGTGCTCTGAACCAGTCAAAACTTTGAAACCACATAAGAACATGTTACTGTAGTCCAATTTGGATGTTACAAAGGCATGAATTACTGAGGCCAGGTCTACCTTTTGCAGAAAAAACTGCAGCTGGCACATGAACCTAAGTTGAAAAAATGCAGTTCTGGCTACCTCTGTCACGAGGATCTATAGAACCACTGAGGCATCTAGGAGCTCATACAAATAGGGAACTTTCTCCTTCAAGGAAAGTATATACCTGTCTGGTGCAGGTTAACAACTGATTTCTCAATCAGTTTTACCACTAACTTCCATAATTTCTGTTTTATTTTCATATATTTTCAATTTGTTCACTCTCATCCTGCCTCTTGTAGCCTCCAGACAACAGATGAGCAGAGGTCATTTTGAGGGGGATCGC
>NW_015223302.1:0-954 GCF_001447785.1 Gekko japonicus | reverse complement strand
ATTTACCAGGTGATGTTATTTGGTTCCGTACCATAAAAAGCTTTACCAGCCCATTTCTACACATTAAACCTCTATTACAGGAACATGGCATTTTGTCTCCAGGTAGCTGGCAGCTCTGCCCTTCCCCTGACATGCTAGATTTCTAGGTGCAGTGATTTTAATAGTTGTGGCACATGCTGTCATGTGAACCCTCACCTGCACTCATGAAGCAGAACAGATCTGTTAACAGCAATTTAGGTTTTAATCTTACTTTATGAGGGGTATTTTTTTAATCCAAAGGCAAGGTAGAAATGTTTTAATAAATAAAACAAATACCACCACCCTAGGAACTAGGCCAAGTCTTCTGAGATATAGCCACTGACCTGGTTTTATATTTTTACCACAGGAATAAAGGGTTTTTTTTGCCCTACTTCTTAAAATTTATGCTTTATTCATCTCTTGGTTGTTGTTGTGGTATGCTTTTCTGAGGGCTTGAGTGACCTATGTGACAGAATAGCTATTTAAATATAAATTGGCCTCTCTGTGATTGCCTTTACTCAAAAGCAAATTTGGTTTTTTGCTTAAAAATCAAAAACAAACTTCTAAACTGCAGTCAGGGAGGAGGACTGTACAGTTAGAAAAAAGGGGGAAAGCTATGTGTGGGAGAGGCTTATCAGACCTGGCCTGGCATCTAGCACAAGACCTGGGGAGGGACATGGGGGAGGTCATCAGCAACTGCGTGACATCACTTCCAGGGTCATGCCTCTCTAGTAATCACCAATTTTACCACAGAGTTTCCAGTGCTTCCTAGAGAGTAGGGTTGCCAGGTCCCCTTGTCACTACGGGGGTGGGTGGGGATGTTATGTGACATGGTGCAACGCACTGATGTCACTCGGAAGTGATGTCATTGTGTCAGCGATGCCAGGGGCAATGTTCTAGTTTTGGCGCGAAACTCTATGGTAAATTTGCCCTCAA
>NW_015223301.1:0-954 GCF_001447785.1 Gekko japonicus | reverse complement strand
AAAAAAAAACACAAGCAAAAAGTGTACGTGCCAGAATTCCAGCAGATGATTGCTTCTCCAAATCGAATCACAATTACTAAGATTTTCTGATGAAAGTTGATGCAGAAATGTGGGCCGGGATCCAAAAAACTGTCAAACTAGCTCTGTGGACCCAAAAGGTCTTTTTAAGGGTTGCTTTTCTTGAACAGCAGTCCCTGACAACACGCATGACAAGTGTGGGGAAACTTGGGTTTCCTTGGAAACTTACCAAGAGAAGGCGTTGGTGACACAGCATGGAAATCAAGGGTCAAAAGCAAGCCCAAAATCCCACTGGGAGAATGCGATCCATTTTCATGAGACCAAGCGGTTCTTGGGATCTCGGTCATCATTTTCAGTGTCTCTTTGCTTGCCAAAATAACCTTCTTTAATGTAGGTGTGACATCTCTACTTCCAGTGTCCGGATTTAGTGTGAAATGCGCCCTGTGCTGGGTACACTCACAGCTTGCTATGAAACGGGCACAGTATGAATGTGGACATGTGTGTCTTAATTCCCTGCTCCAACACACATTTGTATATTTCAAATTGCTATTATAAATAAATGAGGCTGAGACATATTTTAAAACCAATTAAGAATGATAATTAACGAACCACTTTTAAGCTATAAAGTTTCCTTGAATTAAAAACTGGGGCCGGGGGAGATGCTTATAATTTGCTTGCAGGCAACAGTGGCATTTTTCTGATTATGCTTGAGTAAATGGACAAATGGTTACTTATTATTTGTATGTTGAAGTTTGGAACCGATTAACTGTTTCTTTTAATGATTTTGTTAGACATCAGGGTTGGATTTGCATTTATATGCAGATAGGGCTAATCTGAGAAGCAGTACTCTGAAAGGGGGATCAGTAGCAGCTTTCCTGAACAGCAAAAAAATGGTGATTCAGTCCAGGAGGAGAAGCCAGCTTGCTATCCCAGGGC
>NW_015223300.1:0-954 GCF_001447785.1 Gekko japonicus | reverse complement strand
ACACACACACACACACACACACTGATACACCCAAAACAGAGCAATGGAAAGATAATAAAATAGTTTTGGCCTTCTGAATATAGGTTGACCTGATTTATCTATGTTTGGCATGTCACTGATGCAAGGCTTAGCAATTCATGAATTTTCTCCTGGCCCTTTCCCATGCTAGTGGCCTCTTGCTGTCTTTCTCTCTCTCCGAAAAGCACAGCAGAACCAAGTGACATGGGGCAGATGCACACATTGTGTGGTAGCATGACAAGCGGGCAATAGATTTCTCCTACTTATACACATGCCAGATGGCGTGTAAAATGGCAGATCCATAAATAACTAAGGGTTGGCTTAGGCCTAAGGTGGATCTCTTACCCAATTTGCAGATGTGTGTGTGGGGGAGAGAATCCCGATGGAGACAGAAGAACAGGAACCGTTTCTATACTCCTAGGAAGTTGGATTGGACACCATCCAGGTTCCTACTTCAATAGAAGAAAGAAGAGAAGCTAGTGTGCTACCCTTCAGGGAAACCTGGAACATAAGTGGGGTTATACTACTTTATAAAGGCTACTTTTAAAACAGAGAAGTTGATTCAGTTTACCAGCCACATCCAGAATCCACGGCTGCTTCTACACAGAGATGATTCCCTGTTGTGGACTCATTGCCACTGCGAATGCAGCAGGGTGTCCATACAAATGATTCTCTGATCTTTGCTCCTTTTCACCCTGTGCCGGTCGCCCCCCCTGCATGTATATTGGGGTTGGTGGAGAGGGCAGGCATGAGGGGATGAGGAGGGGAAATGGCACTGGATATGCCTGTGGGAATCTGCACCTTGCCATCCACATGTGAGGAAACTTGCTCTGACACTAGAAAGATTGGAGCAAAGCAGGTTGGGAAAGATCAGGGCAAACCTCCAGAAAGTATGAGACATGACTGAAGGAGTAGGAGTGGAGAACTACATTGAGT
>NW_015223299.1:0-954 GCF_001447785.1 Gekko japonicus | reverse complement strand
AACATTCAGGGTTGATTTCTTTTAGGATGAGGTAGCATAGGGAATCTCAGGTATCTCATTGTGGATTGTGTCTGTTCCTTTGAAGAGGAGAGCTTAGGCATTTTAAGATCATTATTTCCAAGGGGAGAGGGGTTATTTCTGAAAGAAAAAGGTTATGCATATCTTGGTCATGTTCCTCTATTTATTCTGTCCAAGGGCTCGAAGGCACCCGGGTTAGTTTTAAAGCTACTGCATGTACACCACTTGACAAATCCATTTTTTTGGCAAGCCCCAGCTGTTATTGCACATGTGTGAACTATGGAAATAGTGTAAACATTGACTTAGAAGTACCAAAAACATTTACAAGAAAAGGTGACTACGGTCCAGCATCACACCCAGCTCACACATATCGCGTGTCAGCAAACGAAAATACAGCCTTTGTTAAAGGCCACAACTTCTTTTAAAAAAACAAATCATGTTTTTTAAGTTCTATTACCGCAGTGCAAGAAATACCTGAAATTTAAAGATGTGCCTTATGAAGTGTTTACAGAATCTCACACCACTGTGATGCTCTGGTCTTAAGCAGACCACAGAGCTAGATGCAGGGATTTTTGAAATGGAAAGAGACCTGTGCTTTTGCTCCTGAGCACTGATTCTGGTGGATTTGTGAATCGGTGCTGCAGGCTAGCTTGCCTTGTGGATTTGGCCCTAAAGGGGCAATCTTAGTGATCGTGGAGCCCTGGGCAAAAATCCATAACACCCACCAGCACCTTTTGTAGTGTTCACCAAGTGTTTTCAGAAAGTGGGCGGGGCTTGCGCCCTGACTGATCGTCGGAGATCTAACGGGCTGTGCAGATTATTTTTTTTTAACATTCCAGTTGCAGCTGCTGCTGTTTCTAATCCCTCTTTCCCAATGTATTTTTTTTAATGCGCCACTTTGGTCAAGGTGGTTAGGACCGTGGACTCTAATCTGGG
>NW_015223298.1:0-954 GCF_001447785.1 Gekko japonicus | reverse complement strand
TCATGGTTACAACTGTATGTTGGAAACTGAAAGGTAAGGGGTGTTGTATCTGAAGGTAAGTGGTTCCAGGAACTGTTAATCTGAATTTCAAGGTAAATCAGTCTTTATAAGTGTTATAAAATTAGATGAAGTTACATAGTTCCACCTAGTGGTCAAAACAATATCTTAAAGCAATCCAGCCACTGTAGTCACAAAGGATCTACAGATCTGCATTTGTTTAAAACTTAGAATAAATATCATTAAGGCTTAGTTACATTCCAGGAGAAAAGAAAACTGAGCTCTGCATGGCAAGGAGATAGGCACAGTCCTTCCTTCTGACAGAAGCAAAGACACTATTTTACTTATCTTTACAAGCTATTATTGATTTTATATTGCAGCCAATTCAGTTCCATGGGAATTTTTGCTCATACAGGGCATTACTGCATAACACTATTTCATGAACTGCATAATGATGCTTACTCCATAAGCAGCACTACTAAGATATTGTATCCATCGATAAAATCATAAAATTTCACTCAAAAATTCTATTAACTTAATGCAACACCTGTCATTTGTTCCACTACCTTCAAATATAAGAAAATCTTGTCCCAGCCACTAGGAAAAGCACATGTTCCTATTACCTATTCATGGGAGAAATTAAATTATTTTAAATATTCATGTTTTATTTATTTATTTGAAGCTCTATGTGCCCCCTTTCTACTTAAAAATAGATACAATAAAATCAATACTCAGCGGTTTTTAAAAGATGACAGCAGCCATTCAAACTTACACACACTGGGTGGGCAAACTTTAACTTTAAAAAGTATTTTGGAAATTAAAAAGTTTTCAGTTGACACCAGAAAGCCTGTAAAAAAGATGGATCTCACTATGCATGACTGCAACAAGGAACATACTAATGAACATTGCTATAAATAATGTCATCTAGAGAAGGCTTGAAAGTTTTTGCAATTTTAT
>NW_015223297.1:0-954 GCF_001447785.1 Gekko japonicus | reverse complement strand
AACATCAATATTACAGAATTTTAGGAGACAATATCTCCCCTGATGAGAAATCCTCAAAAATCTACCAATAAAGGATTGCCGAAGGGAGAAGGTTGAACCTGGTGCGCATAAAAGCTCTGTGGACTTGTGGAGCTGGCACCTCTATTTACATGACCCATTCAATGTACAGAGGTCTGTGATGTGTAAAAGTTAAAAGTATTGCTTTTCTAGGTCTTAAGGAAACGTCCCACTTTGAAGCAGAGCTTTTCAACAGCATAAATGCCGATAAGAATGGATGGTTGCCTCTTTTCTTTGGGATGCGAGGGCTGGATCTGCATGTTGGCGCCTTCACGGGGAAGCCGCTTGAAAGCACGGCATGAGGTGCCGTTATCCACTTGCGAGCCACTTAACGGTCCTTGGCTCACCACATGGTTGCCCCAATTTTCTCTGTGCTTGCGCAAATATTTAAAAAGAAAGGTTTGTGTCGGTTTGGAAACAATCTTGCTGCATGCGTGGCATATCGCTGTGCACAAATGGTTTGTTGCTTCCTCGTGTCTTCTTTGTGTTCTTCAGAAGTCACACGGCTTTCTTGGCTGCCCCAAAAGAAGATCGGGTCTGGCTTTGGCAACCTCAGTGGTCTATCATAATGTGATTGGGAAATTACCACCCTGCCTTTCCCTTCTTTGCGTTAGGTGCTTGTTAACACCTGCTGATGTGCCCTAGCAGATGAGGATGTGTTGGCAGATCACTGACTCACCATTTAGGAACTGGTGTTTGGTGTGCAGTACAGTTTGGCTGCAGCTGCAATTGCGTGGAAGTGTCTGAACAGGCAAAATGTATGAGAGCCGGAGTTGTTATTGTTAAGAAGACCCTCTGCCCTTAATGTTGTCAGGACAGAACTTCAGACATTCTCTGTATCTGAGTTTCTTCTGGGGTTTTGGAGTTCTGAATTTCCTGATTCAAAAGAGGAAACAG
>NW_015223296.1:0-954 GCF_001447785.1 Gekko japonicus | reverse complement strand
CCCGCTGTGGCTGAGTTCTCACTTGGCAAACCTAAGGTAAGACCTTAAATAATGGGCTTCCAAGGTAACCTTCTCATTTTCAAGATAACCTTCTATTTCCAAGGTAATCTTCTAATTTCTAATTCCAAGTTAACCTTCTAACTTTTTACCAGCTTCAACCTTGTAATTTCAGTTTAATTGAAACCATGGAGGACTTGTTTCCACTGAAGTGCGCTTATGTGGGAAGACCTACCTAGTCCCTTCCTTCTAGAAGGATATGATGACCACTGTGTCCACGATGGCACCAAATGACTATATACAGTTATATAGGAGGGTTGCACAAGCCCCTGCCCTGGTGTAAGGCTACTGTTGCTGTTGTGCTCTCAGACCTTTAAACCAAATCCTAGGAACTCTGCAGAGTATCAGCAAACCAAAAGACTGAGCTGTAAAATAAACAGGATTTTTAATCCCTCTCTTTGAATCCATCTCTACCTATTCTCCAAAAGCATTCAATCCAGCCCCAAATACCCAAGCCTTTCATGTAGTATGAAGCAAATAGGTAATAAATATCCTGCCCTGGATTGATTACGTGGCTCCTAGACTGATGAAGGGCTTTTCTCTGCACATTTTCCTTACATCTTCCCATTGTCAACTTGACAAAGATTTATGTTATTAATTGACACTTTCCCTGAAGAATGAAAGCAAACACATTTTTCATCTTTCTTTTTCCCTCCTGAGTGCAAATGCCCCACTTTTACACAGTACGTGGCAGGAAACATGAAGGATTTAGCAACACGTTAACTCGTTTTTCCAGTGGGTCTACAGCCATTGCCTATGATATCTGTAACTAGAAATATAACCAACAGAACTAAACTATAAAAAGAGAAAAAGTGTGTTTTCCCCCTTCTGCTTTACATGTTTGTTCTGCACTGATTCAGAATTTTGGATCCAATCAGCTTTTAAGATGGTGAAAAG
>NW_015223295.1:0-955 GCF_001447785.1 Gekko japonicus | reverse complement strand
ATAAATAGGCAGTTCTCTTCCTTGAAAAGGTGGCAATGTGAGGTTTTCACAGCATGCAGATCAACACTAATCTGTGCATTTTAAACCTGTTTGTTGTTTTTATCTTGTGGTTTGTGTTTTTGTACCTTGGCAATTTGTTGTTGCCTTGTTAGCTGACTTGAGTCTAAGGAGATAAGGTGGGATATAAACATTTCAATGTTGGGATATAAATCTTTTAAGTATATCAGCATCTGCCAATGCTTCCCTTCAGCTACTGTAAAAGGCACACATATACTGGTAAAAAACTTGGCCAACCTACTTGTATATAATATGCTGCATGCATTGATTTGCTCTCAGCACCTGCCAGTCCAAGATAGTTTAGACTGCCCTGACCCACCCCCTTTCTCGGCCAGAAATAAATTTCTGATGTAACATGGCTTAGGACCTTGGAATCTCAGCTGGAGAGATTGAAAAAGGCACAGAGGGCAAGACCTGGCAGCTGGAAAACGCCAATTAAGAGAATCTCTTGGGTCAGAAAAGGTGCTGAGGAGAAAGCCCAAACAGGTCCACCCGTGTCCTCACTTGGGAAGCACCTGCCACTGAAAGACTTCACAACAAGGCTTTACAGAAGGGGACAAGCAGGTAGGGGGCAAATCTTGTATCTCACTTTAGAGGGTACTGTAGAGAAGGGAGGGGCCGCTGTGACCAAACGCTGAAAGGGGAAAAATTAAGACAACCATCTGGACTGGTTGACTGCATGATACACAAATTACTGAGGATTAAACTGCTCAACAGGAGTATGTCTGAGTGCCAAGACAAACCCTGGAAGACTGAGATTTTAACTAGCGAAGGGCATGCCAGCACCTGCCAGTGGGACAAGAACTGGACTTGGCAACAGATGTATGTGAGCGCCACTAACTAATCCAGCCCCACAGTATGGTTTATTGCATCTGTTTTTATAGTACCACATGAAGGC
>NW_015223294.1:0-955 GCF_001447785.1 Gekko japonicus | reverse complement strand
AGATGACCAGAAAGCACTACCTCTGCATTGAATACATAGGGATGGGAAAAGCAGGAAGGGAGTATATCTTGGGAAGCTCATCTGGACCTAATCAGACACACAGTACATATAGAGCCAAGCACTTCTGCAGACTTCTGATCTCAGATGCCTGATTGCAGCCCTTCCCACTGTATTTCATCATGCAAAACCTCCCGATAAACATGCAGGCTGCAGCTGTTTGTGGGCTTTGGTTGAAAGGTGGGGTGAGAGCAGAGAAGGAAGATGCAGAGCAAAGCATGAGAAGTTCTAATAAAGGCAAAGCCAGGAGGTGACTGACTTGAGCAGTGCATGATGAAATGAACCCGGCAGAGTTGCAACCTTTTGTTTTAGAGAGATGGTTGCAATCGGTCATTTAAGCGGCGTGAAAAGTTCTTAGGTGATCCATTTGCTTCCCCATTCCAGGAGGCCATCTGGACACACAGAGGGAGCCCTCCCAGACTCCTCTTTAACAGCTCAGCCTCCGGACCAAACTAGACATCGCAAAGGCCACCAACACCATTTCGGAGGAGAATTCAGCCATTTAAAAATTTCCACAAGGGCCCCACCCTGACTGAGCCCGCGGTGCAGTGGCAACTGATGATACTGCTTCCTCCCCACACTCCTTTTAAAGTGCCAAAGCAGCCATGGAGGAGAGAAACAAGATCACCTGGTTGTCGCCACAGTGTGGGTCTGACAAGGTTCAGGCCCTCACAGCCATTTTAAAATGGCTATACTGTCATCCAAAACAGCATCAGTGGCCACAGGTTAGGCCTCTGGCCATTGTCGTGTCTAGTTTTCCCTGTCTAAAAGGTATCAAACCTCAATATCTGATGACGTTTCTGCTGCACACGTAGGGCAATGGGGAACAGCATCTGAAGAAAGTAATCCACTTAATTTCCCTAATACTTTGAGAGAAGTGGGGGGACCTCACTTGAGG
>NW_015223293.1:0-955 GCF_001447785.1 Gekko japonicus | reverse complement strand
TTTTTTACTACTTCCCCTTCCATTACAGACTGTTAAGCTCCACAAACTGGATCAGCTCAGCATCAAGACTCAGTTACAGTAAATGAAGTGCTGTAAGCTTACATCAGACTAATTAGTTTGAGAGATAAAGGCAGGGGAGGGGGAGGGGAGAGGAGGAAAGGCTTTTCAGGTTGCTTTGTGAAAGGCAGTTTCCTTAATTAAGCCTACCACTAATTGTTAAATATTTTTCAGGCATTAACAGAGCTATGCTGAATGTAATTAAATTTTGATTTTAGTGGTATTTGCAAGGATTAAAATCACAATCTGCTGAGGCACTGGGGTTAGTTAATATTCACTTCACTGCCACAGCTGTCCTCCATTACATTACAAAGGACAGGAGGGGGAGAAGAGGCAGCAGAATAGGGTGAAGTAATGAGAAAGCTATTCATTCATTTCAAACAGCTCCACACTGTACTGCCTTGTACAAATAGATCTGATCTACGTGACACACAGCTATGTTTTAAATCAGATTAAATTCGATACTAAAAAAGGGAAAAGCTAATTCGTAATGCATTTTTAGTTTATACTTGAGCACTATGCAATGCATCAAAAACATAATCGGATGATTATTCTATGACTAAATTCAAGTGGCATTGCTCTACAGGAATCTCTAAAGAAGTCCAATAGGACCATAAACCTTTTCATGCTAGGCTATTTGTCTCATGTGTGCTTGAATAAGCCCCACACATTTGTGAAATGTGGCATTTCATCCTGAGCATCTACAAGCAAGATCAGTGTTTTCTTTCTTTATTAGTCATATTGACTAGTTCACCAAGAAGTGGACAGACCAGAATCAGTACAATGTTCTTTGAATGTTAGAATGTAGACAGTCTTATCATAAATATAATCAACACCAGAAAATTGTAGAAAGATTTTCAGTCTGTTTAGAGTGATCATCAACCTTCAGAAACTGTAA
>NW_015223292.1:0-955 GCF_001447785.1 Gekko japonicus | reverse complement strand
CCTTCTTGATTTTCGTGTCTCCGTTTCCCACTCTTCCTTGGAAAGGTCGATTACAAAGCAGACGAATGGCTCATGAAGAACATGGACCCTCTGAACGACAACGTGGCCACCCTCCTCCACCAGAGTGCAGACAAGTTTACGGCAGAGCTGTGGAAAGACGGTAGGGTGGTAGCGAAGGGTTAAACCAAGAGACGGAAAGGGTTTGCCTGCCTTGAATCTTTTACGTCTTTAATGCCTTTATTAACTGAATACTTCTTAACGTACCTTTAAGGCTCTTTGTGATCTCTCTATCGCAGATGTTACTAACCTCTTCGCTATTCGTTCTTTCTCTTTTTCTCTCCTGATTCCCCTCTCCTGTCCCGCAATGGATGGCTTGGGGGAATTTCTCCTGCCCCTCTCCCCACCTGCTTAACCTTGTCCTGTCTCTAGAGATCCAGAACATACAGAAGGTCTATTTCTTTGACAGCTATGCCGTGGCACCTCAGGGTCCAGCGGAAAGTATGTCTTTTATTTCCCCCCTTTCTCACTTTTCCATGTCTGTTAAAGGAGAAGCAGGGGCACACTTGCGGGGGGGGGGGAATATATCCCTTCCTTTCAGCTTTGAGTTATAGGATTGGCTCTAGGTCCCATACAGTGCAGCTGTTCTTGGACTTTTGAACTGAACTTCTAAGGTCTCTCATCCACCTTGTTGTTCAGCTGCTTGGCTCATGGCTCACCTGCCTGCCTGTGACATCAGGGCAGCTAAGCCAATGGCAGCCCAAAGGTCCTCAGTGCCTTCCAAGGCCCACTGTGGTGTCAGAAGGAACCAGCCTCTCATGATCAGGTCGTACTTGCAGCCCGCTTGGATAGAACCTTCCTGCCTACTTCTGCTCTCTCCTTGTAGTTGTGATTTATGTGGATTGTGGACTAGGGCTGGCTGGCACCTAAAGGACTTTGCCTTGAGGTTGTGGGGGGG
>NW_015223291.1:0-955 GCF_001447785.1 Gekko japonicus | reverse complement strand
AAAGTATGTGCCTGCTCCAGTCACCGCTGACAATATTTAGTGGGACGGACTGAGGTTCTGATTCAGTCTGGGGCAGCTTTGTACATTTCAAGTTCATACGTTGATCCTCACTCTCTCTTTACATATTTGCTCTCTTGCAGTTGGTCAGAAAATTGGGGCGAGCAGGGCTACATGCGATTGGTGAAGGGAGCTGGCAATCACTGTGGTGTAGCCAACCAAGCAAGCTATCCTACCATGTAACCGCCTGAGAGGCCCGGATCCCTCCCGTCGTCTTCTCGGCTTCAGAGTTTGTTAAGCTACAGCTTTTGAATTTGTCATTTGTTGTCGTCAAAAATCTTACTTCAGGTCTGGGCTTTTGCAGATGTTGGCACAAATCTGACTACGGCTGCATGTTTGGGAGAAGAGGGCACACCTTTGGGATACGGGTGCTCACTTTTTTCTTAAACCCATTTTGACTATAGCGGCTTAAAAACAAACACAGGGAATTCTCATTCCCCCCTCTCAAATAATGCACATTGTTTGACATAATCTAGAACGTTAGTTTTCCAGTCTGATAATAAAGAACATGATTTCTCAAGAAAACGGTCTGAGTTCTGCCTACCTTTCTCCTCTTAATTCCTTCATCAAGCACCAAGACAAACATTCAAGACACAAAATTTATTTTTTTCTCCACTTCACTGGTATGTTTTCTTTTTAATATGTATCTAGAGGAGAAACTAAACCAGGTGTGTGTTTATCTTGGGGGCGGGGAGGACAGTAGAAAGTGATTGTTGTCTCTGCTTGAAAGCCTAGCTCTGGAACTGAAGTGTGCAGGGAGGCGGGAGGCTGCCGTTGTTTAGTGAAGAGGCAAAGGCACTCTGCGCCTTCTCAGAAGTACTGTTTCCCCCATCGCTTTTTTTCCACCCCTACTCCTGAAATCAGACTCCCCTGGGTTGAGTCCTGGTGTGAAATCTAG
>NW_015223290.1:0-955 GCF_001447785.1 Gekko japonicus | reverse complement strand
GGGTATACAGAGTGTACACTGTATGGCCTGTTAAGGCAAGCCGGTGAGTGTTGCCTGCAGGTGTTACAGGTGGCCAAGGCAGCAGTTTTCTGTGTGAGAATCCTCATTCCAGTGAGGAAAGGAGCCACCTATTGGTAAGTGGGGGGAAATGCTCCAAAGGGTATTGTTTTTTTACATCACACAGCTTCCTGTTTCTCTCAGGCAAACCAATCCTTTCTGTGTTGGCACCATTCCTCTCTTAAAACACCCAACTGAATTAACTCTGGAACGCACTGCTTCTGGCAAAGGAGGAAATGAGGCCAGTGTTTGTGTTATTTCTTGTTTTCTCACCGTAGTTTCCAAAATAATCTGGCAGCTGTTTTTGGGAAGCCGGGAGTTGCAGGGTAAACAAAGGCTATCGCATTTTGTGAAACTTCTCGGAAAAGGAGAGGTTTGCAACGAGGAGCCGAACATTTTGGTTTTTTTAAAGGGCAAGCTGTTGATAATACAGTAACTCAGGACAGCATGTTAAAAAATGACAGTCTAAAACCCACGGCTTGCTTTCTGGCTGGAAGGAAAGGAAGGAAAAGTTACCTGGGGAAGGTTTCCAACTGCAAACGTTTTCTTGCCCACAGAGGAATTTCAAAAAAATCAGCTATGCAATTCCCACAATGGACATCGGTATATTTACACGGCCGTGGCTAATATGTAGATAATTGCAGGATGTTCTGGAAGATGCTGTTGGGAACTCTGCTTTAAGAATGGAATCAGATGTACTGCTTATGCCAATGTACAATTTTTTAAAACAAAAAATGTATTACAGCATGTTACTTTTTCCCTCTACACAGGGAACTTTTTAGAAAACATGTACATAAACAGCTGCCATCTTCTTGTACAAGGGTTGTTTTTAATTATAAGCTGGGGCGCAATTGTAGGATTTATTTAGATGCTTTCATTTTATTGGTCAGCAGCAAGG
>NW_015223289.1:0-955 GCF_001447785.1 Gekko japonicus | reverse complement strand
CACTGGTCTGCATGGACCCAATGAAATTACGGCTGCAGTCTCAGTATTAGAGCCATCCGGTCATACCTTCATTCAAAGCCTTCAGAATGACTTTTCTCATACTAAAATCCAGACACGTCTCATCCTATCTGCATTGTATTGTGCTAGTCTTTCCCCATCTTTGTCAACATGTCACAAATGTTGACATGTTCTGATTGATTGATTTGGTGGCTTCAGGGTGGTCTCCTGCCAAGAAAGGTGTTCATAGAGGCGACAGGTAAGCCATCGTGAAAAGATCATCCCATCAAGCTGCTAAGTAAAAGAGGCCAGGGTGTTGCATTACATGCTCAAAATAGGAGCAATGGGATTCAAGGCTACTTCATTTATTTTAAAGAATGGAGGGTTAATATTCTGTTTATGCCATGACCCCTGGATGGTTTTACTGCATTCTGGAATCACTGCATTTTTCAAAAGCAAGGAAGGACACTTCATCGTAAAAGAATGCTAAGCGGAGCTCCTAAATTCCCTGCTCCTGTATTTAATGGCTTGGCCCACACAAGTTTACTTGTCAAGGGAAATCTAGGAGAACAGCCAGCCGCTCCACTGGAGAAACACTCCGTTCCCACAAAGCCTTTCAGTGTTTTGTTTCCCCCAGGCTGTCAGGATCCAAAGCAATTAAATTCCGTAGCAGCTAGCATACAAATGAGAGCAAACTTTAGCCAGGATAAAAAGCTTAACTGCTTTCCTCCTTTTAAGAGCAAGGTCTGATCTGGGTTAGCTTTGTGGCCCATACAGACCCTCTCACTCGAGAAAGTGTTGTACAAGGGCATCATTATAATTGGTGGCATCAAATCAATAAAAATCAAATTAAAAAAGAAAAGGTGGGGAGGGGACCCTCTCCTAAGCAATTTACCAGTTTTCCCTGTACTAACTGTAGAGTCCACTTTTCAACCATAGAGCCGAATTACAGATTACG
>NW_015223288.1:0-999 GCF_001447785.1 Gekko japonicus | reverse complement strand
GCTTCTCTTATGTTCTCTGATGTTCTTATCCAGCCAGGGCCCCCCAAGCAGTGGCAAGTGGTATTCCCGTGCAGCTGTCTGGTGCAAAGGGCCAGCTACGGTGGCCCCGTGGAGCCGGACAGCACCTCTCTGTTTTCCCCAGCAACTTAATTAAGTTCCCTTTAATTCTATTAGCCAGAGCCCCCTAAGAAATCTAAATGCCCCCCGACTTAAATAATTCCGGCTTCGGGGCTGCCTGGAGGCTAGCGACCCTAGGAAAGGAGAAGAAGGCAGAGTGGTGGAATAATTAGGGGACTGGTAATAGATGGGGACTCCTGCCAACCCAGCAGTTCGAAAGCAAGAAATTGCAAGTAGATAAATAGGTACCACTTCGGTGGGAAGGTGACAGTGTTCCGTGCGCCTTGGTGTTTAGTCATGCTGGCCACATGACCACGGAAACGTCTTCGGACAGCGCTGGCTCTTCGGCTTTGAAACGGAGATGAGCACCGCAACCCTAGAGTCGGATTCGATAGGCTTTCGAGCAAGGGAACCTTTACCTTTACCAGGCTGGGGGGGGGAGATGCAGACCCAGACCCTTACTTGGCCTTGAAGCTCACCGGGTAACCTTGAGCTTTCTTTCTCTTGGCCTGACCTACCTCACAGGGCTGGATAAAATGGATAGAAGAGAGAATCTTGTTGTGCCGCCGTGCCTTAGGCGAGGATATTCTGACGTGGAGCTTCTCCCTTGTGAACCACCTGGCGACTCAAGGCCGAAAAGGGGTTGCTACCTGGTGCTGGGTGTCTTACTCCAAGCCTTGGGGACCCGTGTGAAAGCCAAAACTATGTATTCAGGGTCTGAACTTAGAATTTGCTTGGCCTGAAATATTTATCTGGATGATATAACATATGCAGCAGACGAAGGGCTGTTTTTGTTTTTGTCCTATTGCTGTGCTGCACTGAGATTTCAGATGTTTATGTCCTTTAGATTTCGAAGCCGCTTTGATTCCTCCACTGCAGGAG
>NW_015223287.1:0-955 GCF_001447785.1 Gekko japonicus | reverse complement strand
TCCAAGTGACCCCAAACCCCTTTCATAACCACCCCATTTCCAAGACTCACGGACAACATCCAGATTAGTGGCAAAGGTCCCGTAACGGTAGAGGAGACAGCCAGACGGCGCCTGCCGTTTTACCAACACCTGGACCACATTGGTTGCAACTGTTTCAGTGTCAGGCACCCTGGATGCAGTCGGATCAACGGTTGCGGTGTCTTCTGTAGGGTCTGCTGGGAAACAATTTGATGTTTATGGAGATAAGTCTGTTCTGAATGCGCACGCACATTTTCTCATATCTCTTTCCCCACAACCTCAAATGGCAGCATGTGTCCCTGCCGTGTTAAGTTCTAGAGGGACCAGGTATCTCCTGCTAGACCCACCTTGTGTCGCTGGAGAGGCAGGGGTGTTGGCTGCACTAGAGAGTGTATCTGATGGAGGCACACTGGTAGGCAGTACTGGAGATTCTGTGGATTCTGTAGTGTTCGGGTCATTCTCAGGAGTCGCTATGGATGAAGAAGCAGATGCCACAGGGCCAGGCAGAGATGCAGGCATCGCAGTGGACACAGACAGGGGACCGATGGTGGCTGATGCGTCTTCAGCTGAAGTGGCAGAGACAACACTCACGGGCTCCAAGGATGCGGCAGCTAAATCTGCTCCTTCAGGCACATCACTGGCTATTGTAACAGGCCCTGCGGTGACTAAAGATCCTGCCTCTGTACCTTCTGGTTCAGGCTGCTGTTCATCTGGGGGTGATGGAGTTCCAGAAGCTGGGACTACATGTGCAAAAAGGAAAGGAAGAGAGAGTGCAGGAAATCGGAAACATTCTAAGCCTGCCCGGGTGGCTGCCTTAGCTTGCTCCGTGATCTACAGTTTTCAGGAGGTGGTTCAAACATGAATGTCGCTTTTTGCGACAAAATATTGAGGCCTCTTTGCTGTGTTACTGTTCATGTGATCAGATATTGTGAACTAT
>NW_015223286.1:0-955 GCF_001447785.1 Gekko japonicus | reverse complement strand
GACTGTGCGACTGAACAACAAAAAAGAACATTGGGATTTGGTTTTACCCCTGGAATAATATATATTTGCATATATTAGAAACATGCTAGAAAATCACAGGAAAAAGCAGGAAAGTGCAAGCCGAAAGAGTGGAAAGAAAATAAAGAGCATCAGGGCAGGTACGTTCTAAGCAAGCACTTCTGGCTTCACAGACTCATGATCAGAGTCAGGGCTTGAAAGTAGGATATGTAGTCAGAAATTTACTAAGGTCTGATCTGATTTTAAAAAAATAGTGCTTTGTGCATACTGGAAATGCTGTCAACCCAAACAGAATTATTTCTGATGCTCCGGAGCAGTCAGAAGCCTCTCATGCCTAGATCTCTGGTTTTGATTTCCTAAGCAATGGGAGGCAGATAGAACAGAGAGTGGGGAGAGTGGTTTGGCAGCTTTATACATGACAAGGAGATCATCTTGTTGGGTCGAGGTCCATCCCACTGAGATCCTTCTCTTTTTGTATCCTGAGTTCATTTGGCCTTCCATAGTCAGAGGTGCAGATGAAATCCAGACAGTTTGATATTAAGGCAGAGTCTCTTGATTAAAGCAGGAATTTCCCTATGTGCTTTTGAAGAAGACATAGCCTGAAACCTTGAGTGCTCTGAGAGAACATTAGTCAAGGTTCTTTGTTTGACTTTCCAGAGCTCCTCACACCCATGGCCATAAGTAACAATCCAAGTCTGCAGTACAATAACCACCCTTCTAGAACCATCCAGGAATCTGCCTGACAATGCAGACTTCTCTGAAACACTAATCACGGCCAAAGCCATGACCATCAGCCACCTTCTGAACTTTGTTAACAGACATCAGGTTCAGCCCACCCACTAGGTGGCCCTAGGAAATTGCCTAGGGCAACAGGAAACCAAAAACAGACAGCCCTGCTGTGCCCAAAATCCCAGAACTGCCACATGGATCACCAGGC
>NW_015223285.1:0-955 GCF_001447785.1 Gekko japonicus | reverse complement strand
CAGGAGGTCCACCAGTGGGGCCACTGGTGTTTTGTTGTGAAGGAGGAGGATCTCCCCAAGCGATGGCCATGCAGGCAGCCATCTTAACTGAACCATGGGACTGTCCTCCTGCCTACTGATTGGTTGGTGCCATTTTCATGGTAACCAGCAGGTGGTGCTCTGTGACCGTTCCTGTTCGCATCAGGACACCAAAATTTCTTCCAGGGGAAGAGATGCTGAAGAGCGGAGATCACAAGCTAAAGAACAGAGAACAGCTGGATCACTTTTTAAGCAAGAACACATACACACTGGGTAGAATTCAGACAGAATTAAGTCCTTTCAAGAACTGTTGTGCTCAACACTCCCGTCATAGCACACAGGGGTTTACATTTGGCTGTTTCTGCCCATTGGTATTTTCAGAGCTAAGACTCCTCCAATAGGTTAGCAATTTGCAGCATTTCTGTCCTCTGCAGATTTATATCAAAGGGATAGCTACACCATATTGCACCCAACACAGTGGGTTGGATCCAGACAGCTTTTATCACTCATTCTTGCCCAGTTCTGCTCCTTACTGCAACCCCCATTCCACATGGCTTTTGTTCATGCAATACCTACAACTGATCCCAAAAATTGCTTTTTGAGGTGATTCAAGGGGACCCCCTCCTTCCCTTTCCAAGAGCAGAAAGGCTGTTTGGCTCCAACCCAATGGCTACATCATAGCAACTGTTTGCGTCTACAAGAAACCCAGTGTGGTGCAGTGGGTAGAGTGTCAGACTCCACTCTACCATGGGAGTTTGTTGGGTGACCCTGGGCCAGTTACGCACACTCAGCCAATCCTACCACACAGGGTTGTTTGTGAGAACAAAACGGAGAATGATGTAAGCCATGTTGGGTTCTCATTACGGAAAGAAAGGGAGTGTATAAATGAAATAAATAAACATAGTTCTTTGGAGTGCTTCAGAGGAGCTTATATGGC
>NW_015223284.1:0-955 GCF_001447785.1 Gekko japonicus | reverse complement strand
GTGCAAGACATAAGGAATTTCAAACGTTTCTTGCTGTTCACTGAAGCCACCTTTTGTTCATGGCTTTTTGTCCAGATGGGATGCCCACCTTTTCAGTACTCATAGGCAACTGCTGGGGCAAGCAGGAAGGGGGAAGGCAGGACAAATCTCCCTCTGTCAGTGCCTTCCACAGAATGCTGTACTGGTCTGGATGGGCATTGGTATGATCCAGTAGACAGCTATGATGAAATATCTACAAAATGGTTTCTTGAAGTCTGACTACTTCATGATGTGATGAAGTTACCTTTAAATTCACAGTCACAGATGACATACTAGAACTAGATTCTCCTTACTTTATATTTCTTAATGGTTTCATTGTGCATAGATTGTGACATGAACAATCTGTATTTTGAAATAGCCAGACAACTGATGTCTTTTTGGCTTAAGCAAGACACTGTAGATGTTGAATGTAAAAGACATACAATTTGCCTCCAGCTAAAAATGAACCAATTTTTGCTTCTTTTTGGGTAGATCAGAAATTGCTATAAATGTAGCAATCTTACTTGTCTTTGTATGCCACATTACATGACAAACCACACTTGCCAGGCTACATCATTTTCATAAAGAGAATCCCTACAGATTCATAAGGAGTTCTGAAATGACCAGAAATATCCATCACCCAAAACTATTTAGCTAAAGTGCTGAGTAGTTCATCTGCTGTCTGAGGATAGATGATTTTTAATTATATGTCATGCTATCACCTTATGCCGGTTTGCAATCTTTCTACTTTTATTTAAAGCTGCAGTATCTTTTACATTCATGTAATGTACCTAAAAACTGAAAAGGAAAAAAAGAGAACAATTTACAATAAGTATGTGCCTGGATATGTTTAAAGACAGGGCAAATTCATTAGAAATGCCCCATTTGGGCTTCAGACATCAACATAGCTAATTCTCAATATGGCCCTATCTGTGGA
>NW_015223283.1:0-955 GCF_001447785.1 Gekko japonicus | reverse complement strand
TTGTCACACACGAACATACACACGCTCTTAAACTTCACCACTGAAGAAAAGATATGGCAATCTGCTCTACTGGATGAAACTGACATTAAGAGAAGAAGGACATTTGAGTCTCCTTTACTTGTCCCAAGTTTTCGTACTATCATTCTGGTTTGTAAGAGGAATTCTGGAAAGCAATGAAATGGGGTGGTCAGTGAGGTGAGAAGAACATTTAGTCAGCTGAGCAAATTAAAACAGTGTGTCACCTCATCCAGCAAATTATTTCCCTGTTGCTGGCTTGTCTCCTATTGAAGCTGGAGTCACTGTGACACAGGCACTTGCCAATCAGAATTTGAATGGGGTTAATGGGCTGGGGAAATGTCAGCCTTGCTAGATTAGACCAAGATCCAACTGATCTAGCATCCTATTTCCAACACAGGCCACCCAGAAAATGATCTGATGATGTTCGAACACCCGCTGGTTCAGCTCACATTCTGTTTGCTGGTTGCAAATAGGAGTCCATTTTTTTTTTAGCCTTCAGCTTCTGCTCCCACATCATTTAATTACCTCACCCGACCACCCATGATGGGGGGGGATCAGTTTAACCCAACTGGTTGCACCTACAGTGCAGTGCAATGAATGAAACTCCACCACCTCAGGTACTGCACAGCTGCAAAGTTTTCCAGCTGCAGTTTGGTTCAGATGGCAGTAAGCCAAACAGATCTGAAAATCAATCCACCAGTGATCATAGCTGCAGAATACAGTATGCACCCATTGAAACTGCTTGCCATGAAATTTCCCTATAAGTACATGTTGCTCATGAAGCTATGCAGGTCTCACTCAGCAAGCTATCGGGTGTAGGAGCCATCCAGAAATAGTATGGAATCTTCAAAACATGTTGGTGCCATTTTGCTATCATTGGGTGCGATCACACAAACAGTTTGGCCCACCATAGCCACCCCTCCCTTCCAGATCAAAT
>NW_015223282.1:0-955 GCF_001447785.1 Gekko japonicus | reverse complement strand
TTTTTCTATGAAATGACCCCTGGATGCAACAATCAGCTTTCTCTGAAGGTGGGTAATTCTGCTCCACTGAGTTGAATGATCCCATCACATCGGATATAGGGATGCAGCATAGCTATGGATTAAAAGTAGGCAACACGAAGCAGTGACTCATGCAGAGGCACAGCAGCAGTCTCCTTTGCAGGGGCAGACTGTGGGTTTATGGAAACCTTTAATTTATTTCCTGCAGCACTCTAAGAGCTCTTGCTTAGCACATGAGCATGCCCTGGCACACGGCTTGGGAATTACTGGCTAATTGTATTCCACATGTGAATTGTTCAAGCAATAGGATGTTATTCATTTTCTTCCTCTGGGAGTGAAAAATATACGTGGGAGTGACATGAGCGAGGGCCAAAGCAAAGTTTTTCCACATGGGGTCTAGACCAAAAAGCTTCCACCTACTCCCTGACTGGTCCAAAGTAAACACATCCGTTTCCCCTCAATACTTATTCATTTTTGGCCCTCTCCTTAGACATTTATTGGTCTGATTTAGGCAAAGTTAGGTCATTGGCAAACCTCCCCAGTTGGCTAAGCAGAACTTCAAAAGACCCTGAGGCAAAACAGAACCCCTTTATTAAAGGCCGGCTCCAACATTAATCCCTGGTGAGCTTTATTTATTACCTCAGTGTCACTCCGCTAAGCATTGTCACCATAATTAAAACATGCCCCTTAAAGAGACTATGCAGGTTTGCTGAAGAGAGCCAAACGTCTGATGTGTCACCTGAAGACTGTCCACCATTACCACTACTTTTGTTGTGGGGATGCAGGTTATGGAGGAAAGAATTTTCTAATCTTATTACATATGCCAACCTCATTCATCCCTAAGGTTGCCGGGTCACTACCTTTTTCTGGTGAGGGGGAGAAACTCCTGTTCCGGGGTCTTTGCGCACGCTGCGATGATGTCACCAGGAAGTGACGT
>NW_015223281.1:0-955 GCF_001447785.1 Gekko japonicus | reverse complement strand
TCCTCATCTTCAGAAGATGAAGGGGCTACTGGAGGGGCCAACACAATGTTTTTGGGTACCTTTGGTAAAGGTCCCTTCCCCTTAGATTTTCCCTGTCCTTTTCTGGATGCCATAACCTCTGTCTCTAATACTGGGCCTGTACAGTTGTAAAGTGAGCATCTTAAAATGGCCACCACTAAACTAAACAGTTATAAAATGGCCACCACTAAGACCCTCTCAAAATGGCCACCTTCAACTACCCCTCAAGGATGATAAGATGGCTCCCACTCAAGCCCACTCAAAATGGCCGCCGACACACACCCTTCACAACATTCTTAAAATGGCGCCTCAAATGATCCTACTAAGATGGCCGAGGCCTAACTTGGCCCAGGGAACCTTCTAAAGATGGCCCCCACTCCCCCTGTTGTACACCTCTTAAAATGGCTTTAGAAATACCAGCCCGCTCAATCATCAGCAAGAAAAGCAAGTAAGAGCTGTGGGAAGAGGTGTAATCAGCAACTGGCAGTCCCAAGGGCTCACCAACTGCCACCTTCCCTGACTGGTCCACCGCCGAGAACTAATGCCCTTATGCCAGGCCTCCCCTAGCTGCCTAAAATGTCCCAACGGTCGCCCACCAAAGAGCCCCTGCAGCTCCAGCCAAGACTGGATAACTGCTGCCTCTGCTGGGCTCTAGCTGCTACTGGCACCGTGTGCCCAATCGCAGCCACGATCATGCTGCAGCCTCGCTGATCCCGCTGTCGCTGTGCCTACTCAATGATCAAGCCACCCCCATGGCAAATCAGCCATCGCCACTGACTGACCGGATCACTGCCAACTATACACTGCCACTGCTGCCGAACTCCTGCCGCCGCCACCACCAACAAGGCTTGGGGCTCGCCG
This sequence comes from Gekko japonicus, assembly GCF_001447785.1. Classification (NCBI taxonomy): domain Eukaryota; kingdom Metazoa; phylum Chordata; class Lepidosauria; order Squamata; family Gekkonidae; genus Gekko; species Gekko japonicus. Next base: position 76 of record NW_015223281.1, on the reverse strand, counting down.
CTCTCTCTGCTAGCCTCGTGCTTTTACAACACTGAGCACGAGGCAAAGACTGCCTAAGTGGGGCCGGGGCCAGCTG
>NW_015223280.1:0-955 GCF_001447785.1 Gekko japonicus | reverse complement strand
TTAATCTACCTTCAGTCTGCTTATGGAGAAAGGCAAGGTAGAGCACTATTGATCAATAGTATTTTGGAAATACTAGTATTAGTATTGATCCATAGTATTTTGGAAATACCAGAGAAGTCATACATAGTGTCATTTATTGCAGGAAGAGTTAGCAACAGGTTGTAGTTGGCCACGGTGACAACAAGTGGTAATAAATGATTTCCCCCTGATTCTGTGTCATACAGCAGTTACCTACAAATGAGATTCAGAGGTTTACACACACAAGAGCTTTTCACCCTTTCCTTTTGAGAAGCCGTATTTCCTTCTCCATCCTCGTTATTCCCCTGATATTTACAGATCACATTTGCATAATGTATACACGGACAGGCTAGTAATAAGATCTTTAGTGGCATTTTACCACTAGTAATTTAATTGACAAGATTAGAGACTCCTACATGTACAAGAATCAATGAACGAAAATTGCGTTAGCAGAACTAGATCGTTGTATCTGTTCTTTTTAAGTGCATTGTGGGGAGGGAAAAGGAATCCCTAAGCCTGAAGACTCAAAGAAGCAAAAAAACCCCTACATTTTTATTACTATGAATTGACAAGATATGCCAAATCATTAAAAATGTGCTTTTTTGCCATAGCCCAAGGGCATAGCTTGAAATGCCAGCTTTGGTATGCAGAAAGAAGTGACAATTCCTATTACCCAGCACAGGTGGCCGTGGTAGGTATTTCTCCCTTTGCACTATCAGAAGTTTTAACAATCCTCAATTTGAGCTGGGGACTGCTGTACAGAGAAGACCCCTGCTTTTCATTGTCTTAGGGGATCACGTTGGGCTGTGATCTTGAACCATCAGGCATATGTATTTCCTAAGATCATCCAGTCTTCTCTATGTCTAGTGCAACCCTGGCTCTAAAACATATTGCTCATTGTATTATTTCCCCTTCCCCCTGCAGTAAAATCTCAAAC
>NW_015223279.1:0-955 GCF_001447785.1 Gekko japonicus | reverse complement strand
TTCGAGCAATCCTGTAAGCCCCTCCTTCCCCACTCCAAGAGTTAATCTTGAGGCCAAAGGCCAAATAATTACACTCTCAGCATGGAAGATGTATCATGCCGATTCTATATGCTACCGTAGCGATGGAGTTCTTTCAATTGTGACCTGCAGCAAAACGAACCGGGATTTTGCTGCCCTTGATAGGAGATGAAGTTTCCCATTTTCGCTTGTTGTTGACTTTGTCACAGTCCATCGGCACTTGTAACTTGAGAGATGTTAGAGCCAGACCACCTTCTTCAAGGTTGGTGATAGTCCAAGTTTTGCCGTTGTGGCGAATCTGCATGGCTCCGGTTGGCAGCCATTTGTAACTAATGTTTGCCTCCGTAAGTTTCAGTACGATGGGCTTGAGCGATTTGCGGATCAGTAGGGCTTCCGAGGATAGGTCCGGGAACACCTGGATCGTTTTGTCACGAAATTTAATGCCTTTTGAGGCACGAGAGAGGTCCAGTATTTGCTTTTTAGTGCGGGAGTCTGCCAGCTCTATTATTATATCCCTTGAGCTCCTGGTACGCTGTGCAAAAGCGGAGCCGAGTCTGTATGACTTCACTATTAGAGGCGCTATTCCCTCTTCAAGTTTTAGTGCGGAAGCCAGCCAATTAGCGATGAATATGCTTAAGTCTGCGTTCTCCTCAACTTTTTCATCAAAACCTCGAAGTTTTAAATTCCTTTCTCGCACTTTATTTTCTAGTGTAATGATTTTATCCTTTGCCCACCTCTCGTGCTTTTCTAAGCTCTGGATGCCTTCTTGGTTTGCCTGGCCCATTTCTACAGCAGTTTCGGCTGTTAAGGCAATCTCTTGCATTGCGTTTTGCAAGGCTTCTAGCTGCTCGTTTACTGGCTTCAGAAGATCATGCAAAGTTCCTACAATGTCTGCTTTGAATGAAGTTAGACTTACGTGAAAGTCCGCTGCAGTTAA
>NW_015223278.1:0-955 GCF_001447785.1 Gekko japonicus | reverse complement strand
TTTCTACGAAATGACCCCTGGGGAAGGGTAACATGATGCGCCATTAGTTTGATCCAGAAGGCCACAGAGAAAATAGGCTGATATTTCTCCTTCAGGCTACTGATGGCATTGCTCCACAATTTCTCCTTTGGTTCTCATCTCATTCCATCTGGAAACGTGGTTGGCAGTGATAGGAGATAGGATTCCTGTCACACTGGAGCGTCCAGCAAGTGTACTTCGGCTATTGAGGTTGAAATAAGCAGCACTTTAGCTGAACAGCATAACTACATTAAAGATTGATATGAGTTTAAGAGTCATTCTTTTTCCACAGGGAAACTCTGGAAGCTGTAATTCCGTGTGAGAAGCTAGAGATCTCCAATGGAGAATTCTCACCACACTCCAGTTCCCAGAGTACTTTTGGGGGAAGCCACAGTAGTTTAACTGGTGTACAACCAGCATAAATGTTAATCTGGGTATAGCAACTGGCAGTCTGAGATGAGAATTTTTAAAAATTAGGTCCTTCAATTTATTTTCCAACTGCTTTGTCCCCAGGCACTAATATCACCAGATTCTGCCTTGAGTCCCAGAATTCATGAAATTCAAGCTCTCTCTTTTTAATACTGATTGGTCCGGTAAACAATCTGTTGCAGCTGCTGTTCTCTAATTAAATGAGCATTCATCTCATCATTAATACAGTGTAATATTTTGACATTTATCTTTTTTTTTTAGCCATTAAATTTTGTTTGTGACAGAAGGCAAAAACCAAAAGAAGGAAATGTAATCAGGAGTAAACTTCTGAGTGATATTCACTAGAAGGTGTTATTTACTAATCTCTATAAGGCACAGATTCCCACGTCATCCAGGTTACTTCCTCTTCAGCCATAGGCTCTCATGGAAGTTCACAAGTGCCTGCACCACATTCCTGGAATAACACATTTGAGCATTCACATTTACATAAACAGAGGCTTTTTCAGAG
>NW_015223277.1:0-955 GCF_001447785.1 Gekko japonicus | reverse complement strand
CAGGATTCATGGCCCATCCCTACATTTTCATATCTACTGACCAGACATCTTGTTCAACATAACAGCCTATACATGTGAAACTCTCCCAGATTTTGCTACAGTGCTAATGTCAGACCCTCACTATGCATCGTCTGTAGTCTACACAGCCACATTCATTCAAGGCTTCATAGGATGCTTTTAAAATATCTATTTATTATCCTTATATCTGCCCATACATGAGGTTTCTGGTGATCTCCCATCTAAACGACTGATCATGTCCATATCCTGAGTTTTGGCAATGCCGCAATATCAGGAGCTCCCTAGACCATTTGCTGGGTCTACACATCATCTCTGGTGAAGACGTCACACAATGACTTCATTTCTCATTTTCAGGTACCAAAAGTAGTCCCAAATTAACATTTCCCAGGTGACCATACCTGAGAAGGAGATATGAAATGCTCATTCTAAAAGCAGTTTGCTCTGACATAGAATCTAAGCATCTATAGGAAACTTCCAGGACATTTCCATTTGACAAAACTCTGGGTGAAGCCATAGGTAACGCATAGTTCAGGAGATCTGAGGAGAGAATTTAAAGGCAGCAGCTATCTCTGTGTAGCACCTGTCATTTCCTGTGTTTCTTAAATATAGGAGTAACCTGCTGCTAGTGTGGGACTGAGACCACAACCTATGTACACACACTAGGAATTTGGACGTATGTGGCCCCAGTTAGGATTGGGACTGTAGCACACGGGGAGAAGGGCCCTCAGCCTTCCTACTCACACCAATTTCCTGACCTGAAATTGCCTTAGAGAACTGCTATTTACCCCACTGAAATAACTTATTGGTACTGAGGTATCAAGGGACTACACATAGGTTTTCCCAATGGGCCAAATATCAGCTCCCTGAGGACACTTCAGGTTGGAGCTCTAAGCCCCCTTCTCTTCATTTGTCACATAAGAACATAAGAGATGCCAAT
>NW_015223276.1:0-955 GCF_001447785.1 Gekko japonicus | reverse complement strand
CCAAGCTTTTAATTAAGGGATTGATCTTTTTAATACTACCTTAGTTTGGAAACTGTTGTTTTAAACTGTCAGTAATCTGTCTTTTTATGCCAGGCTGGTTTTTAATATTGGGTTTTTAATTACTATCTTTTCATGTTTGTTTTTTAATTTTTTTAAAATCTTATCAGCCACCTCTGGCATGTTCCTGGAGAGATGGCACAAAAATTCTAAATAAAATGGACAAATAAACCTTCTAGTATAGTCTTTTAAATTATGAACAAAATATAAATGAACAAAATTAAAATGGCTATGCCAGTAATTACTCACTCAAAGAATGCACTTGAGTGAACCAGGTGCTGCAAATGAACTTCTAAAAAAAGACCATGTTTAGGGTTGTGGCTGGGGAGGAAAACAAACTGAAGGTCACCTGTTTTAGGTCGCTCCATCTAAGCTTGTGTCACATTCCCACAGTGAATTCCAATACAAATACTTAACGCCTTGAACAAACAAAGGTGGGCAATTAGATGCAGCCAAGTGTTGCCTTTCAGTAATGCTGAGCAAATGTTCTAGAAGCAAAATGTGTATGTTTGTTCTGTTAAAGAAGGAGCAGTGTTATTCAGAATAGTCTCTTTGGACAAAAACTATAGCCCGTAGCAAAGGCTCACAACAGGGTAAAAGGAATAGCATTATTGTAGAACTTGAAATATCATAAATGGGGCAGGAAATCTTGTATCTATGAAGATAAGTGAGTACAACCAACCAAATCTAGATAAGTTTGGTCCTCTACAGGACAGTTAATGTAGAGTTCATTGACATTTGCAGTTAACTTCCTGATGAATTGCATGATGCCAGCATTATACCACTTGGGCCTTTTTCCTTTGACATTTTTGTTCTGGTTTTCTAAAGTGAATATGTTGTGCACAGATGGTTTGGAAAACAAGGTCCTGAACTGTAAGGAGTGAAGCAGCAAGGGGAG
>NW_015223275.1:0-955 GCF_001447785.1 Gekko japonicus | reverse complement strand
TGAGCTCCATAAGGAAGAAAGACAGCTCACAAACGTTTAAAACAAACACACAAACATCAACGGTAAGCATTCGCAGAACTCAAGCAATTCATGTGCAGCATCCCAGCCATCCTAGCAACGACCCTGGAAGGCGGGCCTGTGTTGTTGTCCCTGTGCTGTCGACAGGGAGGCTGAACCTGAAACAGAGCCGTGTGATTTTAATCCGGGGAGTTCCTCACTTGCAGCTCTTAGCACTTCATCTGCATGCAAAGCCAAGTCGCGCAAATGTTGACAGCAGCTTCCGTGAGCAGACATCGGCTGTCTCCGCAACAGAACCTGGAGCGGGGCGACAGTCCTGGAGGAGAACCAGCTCTGCGTCTAAGGAACGAGGTTGCCGGGGATCCCCTCCAGCTCTCTTTTGAAAAGGCCCGATCCCTCCCCCTCCGGAGCGACTGGCGAGGGATGAAATTACAGACCACACAAAGCAGCCCTTTCTGCAAGGGTGCAAATCAACTGGAGATAGGAACTTACACAGTGATCTAAAAATAAGCAACCCGACCTGGCAATCGGCGAAACCGCTTCAGATGTTAACAACCAGGCATTCTGTGCCAATCCCGTATTTCAGAGCGGCGCCAAGTGGCACCGTGCCCGGCGTGGAGCAGACAAACCTGGCCTTGATCTCGTCCAGATATTTTAATCCATTTTACAACCTTCTGGCCTCATTTCCAGTGTAGGGAGATACAGAACTGTAGCCTTTAGAGAGGTGTGGCTACGTTGGGGGCTCAGATGTCAGGGTTTTGACAGGCCCAGTTTGCCCCCCGGACGAATGCTTCTCCTTGCATCCAGATGGGGCAGGAAACACCCTGCTCGAATCCCAGCCACTGCGGTCTGTATCTCTTTGCTGTTTGACAATAAGGATTTCTCAGGAACAACCTTGTGTTTGTGTGTTAAGTGAAGTCAAGCCGCTTCTGGTTTA
>NW_015223274.1:0-955 GCF_001447785.1 Gekko japonicus | reverse complement strand
CCAGGGCATAATTTGAGGGAGAACAATTCTTTGGCCACCCTGAAGAAGACTACCATGAGGCCTCAATAGCCAGTGATTTGGACCTTTCCAGCATTTAGTCCTATTCCTACCCTAGCTACCTGGAACTCATTGGTCACAGCAGAGGGCTGAAGCTTGGGGTGGTCATCAGACCTGATGCTTCTTAAGTGCTCAGTTGAGCTCTGGCTCTCAGCACAATAATATCTTCAACCTGGGAGCTCTTCTGGTCCTACAAATCCTGTTTCTAATTCTCTGACATAAACTGTTATGGTGGCTCTCAGTTTCTATCTTCAACATTCAGCTGCATCTTCCATGCACCTCAGCCACCACTAATATGGGACATTCCTTCTAAATTATATGTGATTTGCAGTGTGCTTAATGTTTGCAAAGGTTCGCTCCATCATGCAGTGGGCTGAAGGACTCCTCTATTATATAAAGTTCTGGGTACACTCCACGAAAAGCAAATTGTATCCAAAACATGGACTCAACATTTGTTAGCTCCATCCTTCTGCAGGGGAGAGTGGTAGACTGGCTCTAAGATATTGGTGGAGCACTCACAGCAGATTTTCTAGGACAGGGGCTGTTGGGATGGTGCCATCTCGGGGAGTTGACTAAGAAGACAGATGTAACACGCATGAAGTTGTGTGGCTGGCTTGGAAGCAGCCATGCTGCATTTGGTTCTAAGGTACCATTTCTCTCCAGGCACAAGCTCTCAAAAAGAAATTAGCATGTTTGCAACAGGAGCCACTTGTGCACCATGATTATTGGCTGAGCTTCCATGATGTCAGCAAGGAATCCTCTGAGCGTTTCTTTCAGTTACTCAATGTCAGTGAATGAGAAACTGACACACGAACATTCAGTCAGCACACTTGACCACTAAAAAGACAGTGTGCTTGCCTGTAGCATGAAGGAACAAGGCTGACAGCTGAACCAGTAC
>NW_015223273.1:0-955 GCF_001447785.1 Gekko japonicus | reverse complement strand
ATCTGACGAGATTGGGCTAGCCTTGGTATTCAGGTCAGGGCTAGCCTTTTCCTGAAAATGCTATTTTCGGGGAGGTGAAAAATATACATTCCCCTTACACAGAGATCTGCAGAACTACTACAGCGGAGAAAAAAGCTTCATTGTTTGATTCTACTCCCTGTGCAAACTGGCCCTTAATACATGTTTCTGAAGGGATAGGAGATTTGGGGGTGAAGCAGTGGAGTTGGCTTAGACTTGCTATTATGGGTACTGTTATTGTGATTCGATTCCTCCTGTAATGTAAAGAATCTGTCTGCTTTCCAACTTGTGTTCCACAATCAAATGCAGATGCTGGAACAGAAGTCTTATGCTCCTCCAGGCACGCCACTGCTGTGGACTGCCTTGTTCTGATGGACGTGCAGAAACAATCCTAACCACACGTAGATTCCTATGTGATTAGTACAGGACACTGAAAGCCAGAGCTCAGTGGTCCTTCCAAGCTGTGGAATGTGAGCAGCCCAGTTATGAGATTATCCGTTCTTTGAGAGTTGCAACTTTCTGATCTGAAATATGCTTGCTAGGGTTTACCAGTGTGCGTGTGTGAGTGTGCTTTGCCACTGCTTCCATGACTACCACAACAAACAAGTTCAGCTACATTCAGTGGGACCAAAGGAAAGAATCATTACCTGGTCAGTCCTTTGTGGGGCCACAGTGAGGCAAGAGCAATTGGAAGGGAAGGTGAAAAAAGCCCATGGATGGCTTTCTCCGGTAGACTCTTGTACTGCTGTCACTCATTCAGGAAGTGATGCCGATTTCTTCCGGAGCTAAAGGACACATTGGAGTTGGAGTAGACACATCCATCAAATGGCTCCCTGAAGGAGGAAAGAAACTTTATATGCCACTGACTTTCAAGGTCAACTCTTATCTCCAAAGGTAGGTCTTGGTTAGCAGAGCACTGCAGGGAAACAGAAGAAGA
>NW_015223272.1:0-955 GCF_001447785.1 Gekko japonicus | reverse complement strand
TTGCGGGTAGTCACTTCAGAAAGTTGTAGGAATGGATTCGGGCTCTATTGTATTTCCAGTATCGTCATCAAAAGAATGATAGGGCTTTTAAGTTTCAGTCTAGGTGTTTTCAAAGGGGCAATAGCTTATATTGGCCAAGCTCAGTTCTGAATGGAACTGAGAGGAATCCAGTCATATTTATTGTATGCTGCTTGAGGAGGGCCATGAAACATTAAGAATTGAAATATTGATGCATCCGGCTGTTTTCATTTCAAGGGATATCTGATGGAACCAAGATACCCATGCATGAAAACACGGAAGAGAGACCACTTTTGTGTTTAATGTGCCAGAAAATTTCAGCTACAGTCATGCATATAAATAAGTATGCAAATGTGACCCCAGTAATGCTGCCAAGGTCAGCAAGACCTAAGGCAGTTTCTGCTGAGTAAGAGGCTAATCACTCAACATGAAATGTGGCTCCACTTAGATAAGTCAACTCTGGAAATATGCCATTTTTAAAATTTATATCCTGCATCATTTTTTTCTATACTCCTGTGACTTTTAGTTCAAGTTTGCTAATTTGGCATGCCTTCTTCCAGATCTCTCGCCGATGAATTCTCTGTGTTTCTCTCTATTTTTTAAGAGCAGCACTGATTGTTTCTGAAATCTTATGGTAAAAGTCCATTAAGGAGACTCTTGCACCCTGGTTCTGAATGCACTCGGGATAGAAATTATGCTAAATTCTGGCCATCAAGGTACTGTCCCTGCATGTTGGGTCTAGCTTTCTGCCTCACAGGTACATATTCTCATCCTAGAATGTGTCCCAAATTGCAGTCATAAATGAATTTCAGGAAAAGATTGGAAATGGCAAACAACCTGTGAAAGATCTCTCCCCTTTGAGATCTGAGCAGCACAACATTACACTTCCTGAGTGAATTTACTCCTAGTGGTATCCTAAGCAGAGTTATACCCTTCT
>NW_015223271.1:0-955 GCF_001447785.1 Gekko japonicus | reverse complement strand
GTATGTCCAGTGTCAATACAATATGAAGTGTGTCCAGTATTTATTTTTGTTGAAACCATTTGGCAACTCTAGCATACATGACACCATTGTAAGGAACAGACAGGAGCTTTGGAACAGTGAGTACCATCGTGCCACTGATACTTGGATCTACGTCTCATTTTGATTATAGTAGAATGGCAATGGGACTCATACATTCTTTCAGCTTTTGGCAGATTTGGAGACTTGGATGCAAAGCCCCTGGCTGAGAACCAGAGAAAGATGGATGTAATTCTGTTTTATAGAAGGAAAGAGCTATAGAATGTAATAGGACCAAGCTCAGTTTCATCTTTTTGTGCTTTTGAAACCATGGCTCAACAAATAGAGTGACAGGCAAGGGCAATGCTTTGTAAGTGACCTTCTTGTGCCTTGTGCAACAAGTAGAGCTTGATTCCAGCTAGTGCGGATTGGGAATCAAAACACAGCTCCACAAAAATTTGGAAGCTGATGCCTTTGCAACGTGAAGTAATCTGTGGTTTCCATTTGTCGTTTGCCAGCTGAGGGGTGCTTTGCCAGATGTGGCAGTTTTTGGTGAAAGCTTACTGTCTCTCACATATGCATGCTTGGTAACAGCCAGGTTAGATTAATGTAATGCAAATTACAGGAGGTTGCTGTTGAAGACCTCCTGGAAATGACTGTGGGTACAAAACATGGCTGCATGCGTTATCGCTTGGACATGCCACAATGATCAGTTCAAGCCAATGCTACTCCAGCAGCATTCGACTCCCTGTTTATTTTCAGACTCAGTTCAAGGAGCTGGTATTGACTTTCAGAGGCTTAAATAGCTTGGATGATTTCACAGTCTCTAAATGGCCATCTCCACCTGTATCAGCCTAGCCAGGTTCTCAGATCTGTGCAGTAACTGGCATTAGCTAAGGCTCAGCTGGCTGGTAGGATCTGGCAATTTTGGTTTAAAGCC
>NW_015223270.1:0-955 GCF_001447785.1 Gekko japonicus | reverse complement strand
TATTTAGTGTGTGTGACTGCAGCCATTATCTTGCTTTAATAATACATGTTGGTGGTCCTTTGGGCTGATTAGGAAACACATGTCAGCATATGTATTTCCAGCTTTGTATGTAAATGCCTTTTTAAACATTCTACTCAAAAGGTTTCTTTGCCATCTGTGGCAAAGCCCCACACTCAAGATTTTCTCAAAGTAAACAGATTCTAGATTGGAAGAAGTCATGCAGGCCTTTAAATAGTATTAGCACCATTATCAAAATATAGCAACTCAGCCATCTTTGTGTTTTCTATAGTGAACGTTGTGTTAAATTGATTCAATTTTCACATCAAAAGCTGGATTTTTCTGCCTGCCAGAACAACCTGGATATCAAGCTGTGTTCTCTCTGCTTCATCCACCATCATTTATCAGACTTTGACTGTCAAAAACATGCCATGGATGTGCAATGCTGACAGAAGAAAGGTTCAATTTTATCAGCAAGCCCAGTCAAAGTGACTCAGAGCTCAGCAGGAGGGATTTGGGCAACCTGTAGGGACCCTATATTTGCAAACCATTTCCAAGCTTTTCACTGTACCATTATCCCATATGTGCATTGCTCAATATAGGCCCTGCATTTAAAGTACTCATGCCAAAGCATTGTTTGCTAAGTACAAATCAGAGAAACATGTGTCAAGATATTTCAAATGAAGCCAACAGGAACTGCATGTACATACTGGGTTAGATTGAAAACAGGCTGGGTTCAAGACCTCAGAAGGGTAGGCGCTGCTAGTTATCTGAATCTCATGCTTGAGTTAGGTTAAAAGTCAGGGCTTTTAGAACTGGTGCACATCTAGAAAAGTTTCTTATCTGGTGGTTGCAGAGCCTGGTGGAGGTCACAGTCATTGTCTAACCTTGGCTTGAATATGTCATAAGATGCATGTGAGCAGCAGTTAAAAACATATACATATGTGGCTGAAAAAAA
>NW_015223269.1:0-955 GCF_001447785.1 Gekko japonicus | reverse complement strand
CTGATGTAGAACCTCTAGCCTCTAGTACCCTGGTAGATCCAACCAGGACATTTCTGAGAAGCTTGCTCTCGGGCAACATCAATGCATAATCGATTCAATCAGAGTTTTCAGGCAATATCCTGAGTGTTATGTGGAAGAAGACTGCGAGAGCTGAGGAAGAGTTCCCACTTGACTTCCAAGGCCCACCAACCCAAACTAATGACTAAGCAAACCAGAAGCTCAACACGAGATCCCACAGAAGATGGTGACCTCACCCCATCACTACTCTGTCCATGTGTTGCAAGATGGGACAACACTCTGACCTTGTTGGTGAGACAACTGGATGGATCTTCCTGGAGCTGCCCAATGGATATCTCACATGTGGGGATGGTTTGCAGTCATCTGTTGTGTTTTTGTACCTGTAAGTCTTCTGTCTCCCATGGGAAATGTAACAGTCCAATATCTTTTCTCCTCAGAAGGGGTGACCGGTCAATCAGTAACCCAGACACCAAGCCACCTAACCATCAAGGAAGGAACTGCCACTTTTATCAACTGCACCTATCAATATTCCGGAGTGGTGTATGTATTCTGGTACATCCAGCGGTCCCACAGTGAGGCCCCCCAGCTGCTTCTGACAGAATTCACTGGAAAAGAGAAGAAAGATGGGTTCTTTGCTGAACATCTCAAGCCAGCCAGATCCTTCCATTTGGAGAAAGAAGCCAGCGTCCCGAACGACTCAGCCACCTACTTCTGTGCAGTGAGTGACACTGTGGGGGAAAACCCAGGCAGAGCTACATAAAAACCACCAGCAGAGAGGAACTCGAAGACACGTTTTAGAAGCTCCCACCGCTCAGGTCCCAGCGAAGACCAGGATGGGCCTACAACTCGTCCCTATGAAACCTGTCCACCTAGCAGAAGATTAAAATCACTCAAGGATCTCTTGTAATCTCATTTGTTGTTGTTGTTGTTGTTGTTC
>NW_015223268.1:0-955 GCF_001447785.1 Gekko japonicus | reverse complement strand
AAGTGGCTCTTCCTGTAATGGCTACCACCCAATGAAAGCAATTACAGACAAGATATTGCTATAAAATCAGCCTTTGAGTGCCTCCATGCTGAGTCCATTTCGAGCTCAATTTGTCTACATGAAGCTATGCTTTAATTTGTATGAATTTTATTCTGTTAGCTCTCTTCCTTTTTATCTACTAAAAAAACCCCATGTGTTCTTGAATTGGAAATAGAAATGCTTTGCTGCTTTGAATGAGACAGGATACTGACCTTTCGCAAGGTGACGCCGTATCCCATCCTCTATGACCGCCCATTGGCAGCAAAGCATTTAATCTGATGTTCCTCCGTACTTGCTTCAACAGTGCAGCTTAAGTGAAACAAAGGTCAGCCTCCTCGGAAATCGTTTTGCAATGTTTTGTATTCGAGGGCTTGTGTTTCGACACTCTTGACTTAAAATGCCGAAACCTTTCAATGGCTTTAACTGTAGTGGATTGCTTAGCCCCTTAAGAGTCCGCTTATCGCTGTCAACCACACATGGTTGCTAGCTGTACCTCAAAGCAAATGTAAAATGTATTCAGACTCTTTGATAGGTTCACTGTGGATTCTCTAAAATGTGTTAAAGAATGGGGAAATGCACTGCATCGCATTGAATTTTATGCTTGCTATCGGTGCTGATCATCCATACAACTAGGACTATGGAAAAGAATAGAAATTACTCAGTAGAGTTCATTGACCAGAACACATTTAAGAATCTAGCGTTACGAAAGTAACTGTTAGAATAGAGATAACTATTAAATGTAGCAGCTCTCAAACTTTTTGAAGTGGCACCCACTTTTAAACTTACCCTACCTTTTGGAACTTTCTACCACAGCACTGCAAATTGCCAGCAGTGCACGTCTAGGAAGCAATGGGAATAAACTAAGCCCATCGCCTCCTGCACTGCTTGAGGAAGGTTTTTATACCCCACTTTTCTC
>NW_015223267.1:0-955 GCF_001447785.1 Gekko japonicus | reverse complement strand
CCCCCCCACCCAGATTTCCCCACGTCCCACCAAACAAAATTTTCTGACTTATGCTCCTGTCTCTCTTGTTTCTGAAACAACTATCTGAAGTATCCCAAAGGTTCTCTGGCCGTATAGGACCCTGAGGTTGCTGATCCCTACTTCGGATACTCCACGTTTCTCTGCCCTTTCGAGTTTAAAGTTGTAATCGCAGTAAACCGGTTTTGCAGTAAATGGACATTTGTATATCTAACCGTCTTGTAGCTGTGCCATCTTCTGTGGAAAAGCCCTTCACAAACAACTGCAGAATCCACGTATTTTGCAGCTTCTTCCTAACACTGGAAATACTCAATGTTGGTTTTGTGTTTTTTTTGGGTCTTAGCTGGCAAGAGGTTGAATAACTTTGCCTGTGTGTACACGTTGGACGTTCACTTATTACATCTGATAAACTTAATTTTCCAGTGTTTCAGGAACCGAAACTGTACCGTGCCAGCATCCTGTCTTTCACAAATCGTCCGCTCGAAGGACACAGATAATACATAAATGTTGTTAGTCTTTAGGGGGCCGCTGGACATTTGTTTAATTTTGCTAAAACGTACTGAAATGGGTGACCCTCTCTGCAAGAGATAACGTCAGTCTGTGGAATCGTCTAAACAGTTCTGAAGAGCGAGGGTTCTGGCGCAGATATATATACAAAGGGTTTTAGTTATGACAATCCAACCTCATTTATACCCTATTGACTCTAAATGGCAGTGGCCAGCCTTATGTGTAACATATCTGAAGTGATCTTATTGGTGGTCTTTTGTTTCCCTGATTATAAAAGTAAATGAAACAGCCTAAGGAATCAAGGATGGGGAAATTATACCTTAGCTGTTGGAGAACTGATCATCTCTCCTCTGTTCCCGAGTGTCTGTTGTTCCAGAAAACAAAGAGGAGCCTCGTGTAACTGTTGACATATTTATTGTCATAGATTTAT
>NW_015223266.1:0-955 GCF_001447785.1 Gekko japonicus | reverse complement strand
TCTGTCATCCATTCTTCTGTCAATGTGGTTGCATCTCTTACCCCCAGCTTGCGTCAGCTGTGTGCCTCAGTTAACAACAGAAGCTCCATCTGGGCCAAACAACATGCTGTGGCAGGGGGAGGGTCATCCCATTTTCCCCAATTTAAATTGTCCTTGTTTATAGTCCGCCTTTCCCATACTGACTTTGTGGTGGGAAATGTGAAGGGACCAATAAGGGTGCCATATGCTTTCTATCATGGGGCAAATGGCAGCTTGGGAGGATAGCAATTTAAGTCCAAGAAAATGGCAAGGAAAAATGGCTACAAGCAGCCTCTCCCTGCGACCCTAACCCAAATGGCCACCCTAGATAGGGCTTGCTGAAAGAACATGGGAGGACATGCAAACTTCTTGCATCTTATTTAATTTTGCCCTCCTTTGAGACTTGGACAAATTAAATACAGACACAATCCCCTGTTCTGTGGCTGTTGGTAGACGCTGCCTTATAAAAAGAATCTGGGCTAAGTGACAGAGGATTTATCTGTGTCCATTTCTCACAAGAGCCTAACTCAGAAGTCAGCAGATTGCTTCACAGCATGTGCTACGGCATTCAAGAATGGCTAAACTACCCCTCTTTCCTGACGCACAGCTCGCCTTGGTCCACACCCAAGTCCTCATGGTGTCCCTTCATACCCCAAAATCCTACACTCTGGCAGAGGACTAGGACTTCATTTTGTCCATCCTGCCAGGCAGAGCTGTGGGTTGAGTGGAAGGGCTCAGGGGTTACTCAGGAGCACAAGCAGGCATATGGCTGGGCTGCTCCTACAGAACCTGAGACCGTGATGCTCTGGAGCCCCCCCTGCAGTACTACGGAGAACTCTTGGATGCACTTGGTTCAACCTGGGAACTGGCCATGCCAGAAGCAGCACAAGGATTCAGGCTAGCTAACCCGTGAATCATGTCACTCCACATGATTTCC
>NW_015223265.1:0-955 GCF_001447785.1 Gekko japonicus | reverse complement strand
ACAACACCAAACTGGCTCACCAAGTTTTAGCTAATTCTTGGGATACAGTCAAATAAAACATCCATACAGCCTGGACCCTCAGTACAGGCAGGAGCCTTCCACTGACCTCCGACCCCCCCAGATGTATCGCAGGGAGGGGAAGCATTCTTCACATGCTCAGGTGACTCCTCTCCTCTACATTATCGTTTATTGCGAGTTATGGATGCAGGGGCGGGGGGGCAAAAACTTCCCTGACTCAGAGTTGACTGAATTGGGGCAAAGCGTGCTGAAAGATTGAAGGGGGTTATCATAGTATCTACCACCACACTCCCCCGGTGTCTCCTTGACTCATCCACCACTTCTGCTGTGGGAGTGAAGAATCAGTAACACTGGGTGGGAACAGGCAAGGAGGGGGTAGGTGGGTGCCTCCCTCCCCCCCCGCGAGACACGCAGCGTGCTTCACTCCTGACCCATGATGCCGCCCTGCTCTCGGGGCACACGCAGTGCCCACGCACGGCTCTGACGGAGCGCGCCGAGTCTTCTTGCCAGCTCAGCAGTGCTATTTCGGGCGCCACACACAGGCCTGTCAATCCAGCTCGCTCACAATGGCAGATTCCTGTCAGCCGAGGCCTTGGCTTCCCTCCTGAGCTGAAGTTCTGCTGTAAGGAGTCCGCCAGGCAGAAGGAGGGAGGCCAGCCTCTAGGTGGGGCCTGGGCATCCCCTGGAATTGTTGCTCCTCTCCAGACTACGGAGAATAGTTCTCCTGGAGAGAAA
Organism: Gekko japonicus; assembly: GCF_001447785.1. Classification (NCBI taxonomy): domain Eukaryota; kingdom Metazoa; phylum Chordata; class Lepidosauria; order Squamata; family Gekkonidae; genus Gekko; species Gekko japonicus. Next base: position 202 of record NW_015223265.1, on the reverse strand, counting down.
TGGATGCTGTGGAGGCCGGACTCTGGGGCGCTCGACTCCACTGAGGTCCCTGCTCTCCTCAGGCTCCATCCCCAAATCTCCAGGTGTTTCCCAGCCTGGATTTGGCAACCCAGCCCCTCCCATCCCTGGTCGGTGGCCTGAGGGGACCTGGCAACCCTTTCAGGCTTGCTTCTTCCTTTTTCCTTCCTTCCTCCCTCCCTCC
>NW_015223264.1:0-955 GCF_001447785.1 Gekko japonicus | reverse complement strand
CAGCAGCATCTGCCAACCCAGATCTTGCAACTCAACCCCCCCCCTTTCCCCTGTCAGTAGTCGGGGGGGGGAAACCTGGCAACCCTACTTCTCTGATCAGGTCCAGATTGAGCTGAATGATCTTACAGGTGGACTAGCATATCCTTGAGGCAGTTTTGATGCTGCACGGGTTTAGAGGCAGAGGGACGGTTCCTTGGCAATCCGCTTAGCCGTGTTTCTGATCTTGTCTTCCAGGGCCAGACTGCCCGGCAAATAGCCATTATGAAATCTGTGCCAGCAACTGCCCCGTGACGTGCCGCAGCCTCTTTGACCAGACAGTCTGCAACAACATGTGCCACGAAGGGTGTGTGTGTGACGCGGGTTTTGTTCTGAGTGGTGACGTGTGTGTCCCTGTCTCCCAGTGTGGTTGCCTCCACCAGGGCTTCTACTACAAGGTGGGCGAGTCCTTCTATCCCAACGGGTTCTGCAAGGAACAATGCGTTTGCCACGCGGGCGGCATCATGCAGTGCCGGACTTCCTCCTGTGGTGCTCAAGCGGAGTGTCGCGTCGTGGATGGTGTGCAGACATGCCACTCCCTCATGGCCAAGACAGGGACTTGCCATGTGTTCGGTGACCCCCACTTTCTCACCTTCGACGGCCTCACGTTCGATGTCCAGAGCAACTGCACTTATGTCTTAACACGGAGTTGCATGCACAAGCACTCCACTCCATCCTTTGCTGTCAACGTGGAGAATGAGAGGCGGTCCAGGGGCAAGGTCTCTGTGACCAAGTCCGTGTCGGTCACAGCCCATCACCACACCTTCACCATGATGCGGGAAAGGAGAGGCTTCATCTTGGTAAGACATGTGACCAACATGGGGGTCGTGGTGGTTGTGTGCTGGTAGGACATGAATGGTTGGGAAATTTGTGAAAGCCAGTTTGGTGTAATGATTAGGAGCATGGACTCTAATCTGGG
>NW_015223263.1:0-956 GCF_001447785.1 Gekko japonicus | reverse complement strand
AGCTCACACCAGTGTGGGGCTCGAACTGATAGCAGTCCTGTGTATAGGTTTGTAATGAAAAGGGAGGGTGAAATGAATCTATGGAGATAAGTGATCAATGGCAAATGCCTTCTGCGTGAAATTTGGAACTCAAAAGCCAAATGATGGCAGCTTCCTAAGGCACCAGTGGAGTGCCAGGCTGGGATCTGCGAGACCCGGGTTCAAATCCCCACTCTGGCACAGAAGCTTTCTGAGTCTCCTTGGGCCAGTCACACACTCTCAGCCTACTCCACCTCACAGGGTTGTTGTGAGGATAAAATGGTAAACGGGATAATGTTGTAAGCCATGCTGGGTCCCTACCGGGGAGAAAAGTAAATAAATAAAACTTGAAATTTCAGCTTGGGACCAAGAGAGAGGAGATTTTTGGAAACTTCCCTGCATTCCTTTTCTTCATGTGTTCAGGGAAAATTTAACAGGAGTCCTTACATGAGATCATAATCAATTTCAACAGTCCCTTCCTTCTTCTTGCTATGGAAACTAAGCAGGGTCGGCCCTGGCTAGTATTTGGAAGGGCAACCTCCAAGAAATACCAGGGTCATTGTCAGACTCTTGCATGAACTAACTCCCGACAACACTCTTCTGTTAAAGATTTGTTTATTGAGATATGTAGCTGTGTCAATTAGAGACCATCTGTGTCAGTACTGACGGGTTTGGCGCCAGTTCTGGTGATATACAGAATTCAAACAGGCCCCCCCCTCGTGACCCATCCAATCCAGTCATTCACTCAGCCCACCTAAAATCCAGTGTGTGTACCTACCCCCCCACACACACCTGTGAACCTGTTTTATTATCTAAGACAGGCCGGCAGAGACAAGCGCCCAAGGTCATTCACATTCTTCCCATACAGGAGGCTCCTTAAGAAAACAGTGATGAAGCAGTGAAGCAAAGCAGTTCCCCCACACACATAGGCTGATTTC
>NW_015223262.1:0-955 GCF_001447785.1 Gekko japonicus | reverse complement strand
GTTAATTATTTTTATTGGTTTTATCCATCACAACACTGTTTGACATCGGCATCAGTGCCTCAAACCAGGCTAAGAATATTTAGAATGTTTTTTGAGAGATGTAATGCAGGAGCTTGTTTTGTTTTTAAATTCAGCTGTAGACACTTGCAGGAGGGACCAAGTGGGTTCCACAGGCAATTACTCCGTTGAATGGTGCCCAGATGTTGACAGGGAGCCCACCGTCTCTTCCCCTTCCCCTACTAGCAGCTGTTTCAGTTTCTCAGCTGAAACATGCAGTCTCTCATAGTGGCAAATATATACATATATATCCATTGACCATTTAATAACAACTTAAAATCTGGTGCCTAAGGCAACTGTGTCACCCTGCCTAATGACAGGACAGGCCCCGTTTCCTGTGCTAACATCACATGCACAATTATGCATGAATGGCTGCACTGTGCACCTGTACATCCATCCATGGATGGAAACCCTTCCTTTATACTCCACTTTCCCCTACCCCAATGGGGACACAAAGCGACTTATAAAATCATTTGTCACTATCGCAGCCATAGTATTAGGGACATTCCTACAGTAGAAAGCAATACCCCATCATCTGTAACACCGGTGGGTCATCTGATATGTGGAGCTGGGTCCTGTGAACCACAGACAGAGCGTGCTCACAGCCCAGGCTCTTCCTTGTCTCCCCCTTCCCTCAGCAGCTCCTGAGACCTCCAGAAAACTGATGCTAGGAGGAGTCACAAGAGCCATGTGGGCAGAGTGCCACGTGGCACAGGGACTGCAGTGCAGAGGGTGAAGTGGGAGCAGTCGCCTCTCTTCCTCTTGCCCCCAGCAGATCTTCTTGCATCAGGGGAAGTGACACTGGCAGAAAGTGGAGGGGGCCAGTTTTGCCTTGTTCCCCCTCCCCAGTACATCTAAGCATCAGCTTTTCAGCTGTCTCAGGGGGCTACTGGGGGGG
>NW_015223261.1:0-955 GCF_001447785.1 Gekko japonicus | reverse complement strand
ACCTCTAGGCCCCATCAGGAGGCTGGTAGCCCTTTGAATAATCCCTAGTCAAAATGCACCATTAAAAAAAAAATAACTGTGCTCAGAACAGAAGGCAAAAGGAAGCTGGCCCAAACCCCAGAACTTCAGCAATCCGCGGCTGTAAATAAGGAGAACTGCTGCGTTTGCTCCATTTCGCATAAAGCTCCCCCCTGTATCGCCAGTGCTGATGGGAACACAAATGTGTTTGCCTTATTTGAAATTGCTGTCATCTGAATACAATGTCGGCTTTCCAGGTGCTCGCCTCCTCTTTGCTTTCAGTCTTGTTTATGCTGAAGCAGCCAATGGCGATAGCTGTCTCTCTCCCTCTCTCTCTTTGTCCTGATAAGAATCCAATCACGGACGTTGATTGAACTGCTTTGAGCTTTTTCTCTTGCATTTACACTCCTTGGCCAGCCTGAATTGTTTAATCTGCAGTTAGTTGAGAGACACCTAGTCCCTGTTTTGATACATTGGGAGATCAAGCAGGAACGGCTGGAGGTTGTTGGTTTTTTTATGAGTTAGGAAGAAAGTTCTCTCCAGATTGCAGGGCATAAATCATTTGTTGCGAAATCTCTCATTGTCTTTAGGCAATGTCATAGTAGGGGAGGGAAATCAATCTATTCATGAAAAGAAAGTCATAAAATTACAAAGGGGCTGAGAAGAAAGACTCTTTGGTTAAGAAAAACGGAGCTCTTTCTCAGTATTAGGAGAGCTTCTGCTCCCATCTCTGTTTAGTTGGTACTGGAACGTACCAAAGTCTGTTCCTTTGTTTCTGGGGCGCCATCTGCTTTTGGACTCCTGGTCTTGGAACTTCACAAAAATGCAGCTAACTGGACATCTCTGCTGGGAATCAAGGGACTGAAGGCGAATAGCAATATTAAAATTAAAAAGCACAAAAAGCATAAAAATGACACTAAAATCGCCAGCAATAATT
>NW_015223260.1:0-956 GCF_001447785.1 Gekko japonicus | reverse complement strand
GTAGGAAACTAAGCAGTCAAACCCATCGTATTTTTAAAAGAAATAATAATCTAAGGTTGTCCTCTCCCAAAACTGAATCCCTCCCACTAAGACATGCTACAGGATGTACATAATGCCTGTATCCCAGGCACATATGGCTTTTCCTGTGTGCCTGTTGGTTGCATGCATGATGTGCTGTTTGTGTGTACTTCATCTGTCATTAATTTAAACTAAGTATGGGGTGAGTCCATTCAGTGTTGTTAAAGTGATCAAAGCATTGGGTTCAAGCAGGACGAACCCACTGCATGCCATTGCTTTTTACAAAAATGGGTGTGGAGTGGGGTCTGTCTGCAGGGCACTACTTGTGTGTTGTTAATTTCAAATGAAACTATTTGAACTCTGCTTTGAAAGCAAATGGTTCGGTTTAATAAAGGACATGACCAAGATGCCCCAAACTAGCCCTTTTACACAAAGGGATTCCCTGCTTCTGGGATTTGTTTTTTTCATTCCCTCTCTTGTGTGATGAGGGATTCATCTATGTGGCTTTCAATAAGACATTCAAATGTTAAGGAATTTGTGTCAGTGAACAAAGTCAAATCACAAACACATTTTAGTCAGAAGTGGTTGAGGCCAAAAGCGCTATAGAATGTTTCAACAATATAATCCAGATGTTTAGTGTTGCATGAATAAACTACTGGGTTCTTTTGATAATGGTAATATCATTTTCAGCAACCTGCAGCTGATACTTCAGTGCATACTATTAGGCTGGCACTATGTATCCTGTAATGTAAGTTCTTGAGCCTAGTCCACAAACCACCAAAGCCTGAATACTTTCCTGTTGCCTGCATACACAGTTGAACTAAGGATCTGTTCTCATGAGCACCTCAGCATTCTGACTTCCACTGCATCAGCTCCTGGCAAGACAAGTGTGTCTTCCTACTGTTGGCAGATAATTAACACAGCAAAGGTGCACAACC
>NW_015223259.1:0-956 GCF_001447785.1 Gekko japonicus | reverse complement strand
ATAAAAAGGAACTAAATTAGGGAAATAGTGAAAAGGCAGTTATACAATACCTTTGCTCACATCATCTCAGCCCTCAGTGGCCTGTACCAGGTGACATCGCCGAACATGTTTGGTACTTGGATAGACTGATGGGCTGGGGGGGCAAGGGATGCAAAGACTGATGAGGAGCAATGAGGATGAACACGGGCAGCGAGGGTTCTTTCTGACACCTCGGGCGGAGAGGAACAAGAGTCCTTTTATCCACGTACCTACCTACCTGGCTTCTCATCCCCCATGAAATAGCAGTAATCTCTAAAGACAGACCACAGAGGATCACTTGAATTCTATCTTCTTGCACAAAATCAGGGCCTTTGAAATCTGAAGACAACTATGACAAGTTACACAGACGTTTATGATTTTCTTATGCTGTATGGCTTAATACAAAGACCAGAAATTCAGCCAGCCACACAGACTACGGCAAGCATTTTCCCCGGGGGAATGCTGTCAGGGCACCGAATGTCCTAAGACCAAAACTCTGTACAATTCTATAGCCTGCATATACTAGGTAGATTAAGCAAAGGTGCATATATTCCCTTTCTTTGCATAGCGTTTTGGCTTCTGTTAGGCATGGGGAAGGACACTGAGCTTTGGCGGGTGCTGAAACGCAATCCCTTGACTACGGGAAATCCTGCTCAGCCCTCTCCTGCCAGGTTTCTGAGATTTCATCATTACTTGTTCACACACTTATGCAACTTTAGGGGCTAGAAACTTGCTCATTTTTCAAGCGAAAGTTTTGCTTCTCAAAACGCAGAATTCTTTGTTCAGTACCAGGATGTGTACTTCTATGAAACAATCAATACAATTGTAGGATGCATGCTGCGCTGGATGAAGTCAAATTGCTAGAGCCCACAGTAACCTGGCTGGCAATAGCCTAAACTGGTAATGGCTGTTCCATGCATATACAGAGGATAAAATTT
>NW_015223258.1:0-956 GCF_001447785.1 Gekko japonicus | reverse complement strand
CATCAACCAGGAGACCAGTCACATCAAGAAAAGTGTATACTCTAATTTCCTCACCTCACTCCTTACACTATCCATTTTCTCCCTGATCCAAAGGGGGGGCCCAACAGGACTTTACATAAAATAATAATACTGTAGATAAGCATGAAAAGAAAACTGATTATAGTTCAGATTCCACCAAAGACGATAAAACCGGGAACAAAGGAGCAGTGACATGCTATTACCATGCAAACTGCAGATATTATTTTGCTCAATAGGTTAATCCCCACCAAAAAAAAATAAAAAATGATCTGCTCTTTAAAATTAATGCCAACGCACTGGCAGAAGGGCGCCTAAAACAAAACCATGACTCACCATGAAAGCTTTTCAAGACTCCCAGACACAAAAAGAGAACTTTCCCTGGGTGGAGGAGCTGTGTTTGGCATCACTGAGGCGCTGGTAGGAGGAAAACTAAAGATGGCAACGAATGTCTCCAGAAGTTTCCTTGCAACGCACTAGGAAAGCTGCAGATGCCCAAGAGACCGGACAAAAGGAGTCAGTTCATTTCTCCAGATCTGCCAACTACTCCAGAACCAAATTCACTTGGACACTATTGTTTTGAAACTCCAGCAAAAAAAAATAAATCAAATTGTTCCCATTCACTGATGGGGATAAGAGGAGAACTTGGTCTTATGAGGAGATAAGAGGAGAGCTTGGTCTTAAATTATACGTTCCCACCAGTCTTGCTTCCATTTATTCCATTTTTTTAAAAACCCATCTATTCTCCCAGGAAATCAAAACAGCATATATACCTATCTTCTCCCCAATTTATCCTCATGGCAACCAACTGAGGTAAGTTGACCAGAGGGCCGAATTAGACATGATCAGGGGATGCCATTACCATTCTAAAGCAATTTACAAATGCTGCATGGGGACTGACTGGGCCCATAGCTTGGTGAGCTGAGGCACTCGTGTTTCTC
>NW_015223257.1:0-998 GCF_001447785.1 Gekko japonicus | reverse complement strand
GAGCAGAGAACTGAAGCCCTAAATGAGAACCCTAAAAATCAGTTCAGAGATGTTTGAGAATGCTGGGACATACCCAGCCATACAGTTCCTTCACTCAAATGAGATTTCTGCTTACGGAAGGGAGTGTGGCGATTTCCACCAATTCCCCCGGCCCTCTGCACGCCGCAGCTTTGCCCTCTGGGCCGTTCGCGAGAGTCTGCTGAACTCTTAAGAACAAAACTTCAGGGCACAGTTGTCTGCAGCAGGACGGGGAAATGGGAAAGTCCGTCTCCGTGAACTCCACAGATGGTTAGATACACACCAATGCCGACAGTTCCAGTGCCGTAACATGCCTCATCCTCCAGCGGGCAGGATTGTTGGGTCTCTTCACAAAGACAGTGATGGAAGCTGCATTTGGTGGTTTCGGGCTCAGCTGCCGGAGGCTGGTTCTCGATCTTCTTTTGAAGGAATGTGGGCAGCTGAAGAGAGCTTCTCTCCGGTTCAGGGCTTCCCTTCCCTGTCCCGTGGTCCAGAGCTACTCTGCTGGCTTTTGCTTCACGGCGGCCTGTTCCCCAGAGTGATTTCAGAACATGCTGGGCAAACCGAGGCCACACCTCTCAGAGTTGTTGTTGTTGTTCAGTCGCACAGTCGAGTCTGACTCTCCGCGACCCCATGGACCAGCTCCCGCCAGCCTTCCTGTCTTCCGCCGTCCTCTGAAGTTGGCTCAACTTCATGTCCGTTGCATCTATGACACTGTCTAACCATCTCATCCTTTGCCGTCCCCGTCTTCTTTGACCTTCAATCTTTCCCAGCATCAGGGTCTTCTCCAGTGAGGGCTCCCTTCTCATTGGGTGGCTCTCAGAGTTAGACTGATGTTTCTGTTTTGCAGCTGAATCCCCCACTGCCTCTTCTGTGCCCAAGCGTTAAAACAACTGACCCTTCCATTTTTTTTCCCCTGATGGGAAAGGGCGAGATTGTACAAATTGGCTTGTGGTGGTATTTGGATTGTATGGTCCCTG
>NW_015223256.1:0-956 GCF_001447785.1 Gekko japonicus | reverse complement strand
AAAAAATCTCCAGGAATTTTCCAACCCAGGACTGGCAACCATAGTCATGCATCTTCATACCCAATTGCCACTCTGTGGTGGTGGTACAGATATTCACAACATGGAAGGAGCAAGTCATGCGACATATATTTAAAAACAAAAGCCCATCTGAGGATAACATTCCCTTCTGGAAAGTGTTGGGGAGGAGCATTTTCACTGACATCACATTTGAGACCGTAAGCTATGCATCGGTCTCTTAGGTGCTACTGGGGGGACCCAATAATGGGCAGGACTGAATTTCACTTTAACTCTGGTAGAATCTGAAGGTTAAGTTTTCTCAAAAATGAAACTACAGTCCATATTGATGGCATTAATCCTGACCATGTTAATGAGATTCAGGAGAAATATTGCTGTTAATTTAAAGCTTGGATGTGCATTAATTGCATATCAGTTGGTGTGAAAATGCCATAAAATTTGTCCAAGAAAATAAGATGAAATTAATATACACACACACAGGAAATAGAAAATAAACACTTTTACCTTCCTAGGTCTATCATGCCCTTACTAAGGTTTGATCCAGATGCATCTTTTTTTTACTTAGAACATCAGGAGCCAATCAGAAAGATTCTTCCTAATAAATAATCATACAGTTGTCTTTCTGGTATAAGAAGCCCTTCTTTCTATTAGTTTCAATTGGTACAATATTGAACAAGACTGCACTGAATACAGAGTAAAGCTTGGTGAAGCCAATTCTGCTGGAAATCTGTTGAGAGTTCTAAAGGGTCAGCTCAGCAAAGTTCAGCCTTGGCTTTAAATATAGATAGCTTTAAAAGATACAAAGGATAGGTGCATGAACAGCTGTTAACCATTGTAGCTAAATGGAACTTTTGCGTTCAGAGACAGCAAACCTTTGAACACCAGTTATTGGGCAGGGGGAAGTAAGGGAAGGTTGCCTATACTGCCTGGGCGAATTGCCC
>NW_015223255.1:0-956 GCF_001447785.1 Gekko japonicus | reverse complement strand
TTCCCACTCTCCCCAGCATGGCACTGGAAAATAATGACGCGTTTGTCCTCCTTTCTTGGCACTTTCGTGGAGGAAGTAGAACAGGTGTGGAGAGTTTGCGATATTATCACACTTACGTGTGCGTGTCTTTGCTGCAGGCGCTGGGAATTAAGCCCAGCAGAAGGCAAGGGAGAAACGAATTACATCTTTCTCCCTGTGTTATTTGAATTTCATGGCTTGGGCCGCGTGGGAAAATGGCTAGCATCCCTCAGCTAACCACAACAGGGTGACTCCGTAGGGAGATTAAGTCATTACACTGTTCCAGTGATTATGGCTCAGCTGCTTAAACGGCAATGCAAATTGGAAAACGCTTCTCTGATCACATTCGTGGCAAGGAGCTGGGCGCCTAGTGTTTCTATTGATGCTCTGTTTAATCAAAACGTATCTCCGTTTTCATCACACGGTAAAGTACCAGGGACTGTCACAGCCCAATCAAGGGCCGAGCGTCACCAACATGTCTTTGCTTGGGAAGAGAGATGTTTAAACAGACCGTGATTTTTGTTTTAAAGTTTGTCATAAGCGGAGCAAAATATAAAACTGGAGGAGTTTAAGGGAGGGGTTTAAGATCGGTGAGTGCTCGATCTTGCAGGCTGCAGTTTGCCAAATCTGTATGATGTGAAAGCAGAGGACATTAATTCAGTGACGTATCGATAGCGTGGAGTGTTGCTAAGGTTAATGATTGAGCAGCAGCACCATAGACGTTGGGCACGTTTTTGTGCCATACGCTGAAGTGTAATTTTCCTTCCATGTAGAACTGCTCAGACAGCTTGATGCAAGATCTGAGAAGAGATCGACCTCTCTAGAAGAACACTGTAGGAGTCCAGGCAAGAAAACACCAGGTTGAAATGCTTTGTTAGCAAAACGGCACCTGCTGTAGTTTCAAGTACTAAGGGGAACACAGACACAGTTTGGTGTAG
>NW_015223254.1:0-956 GCF_001447785.1 Gekko japonicus | reverse complement strand
CTTCCAGGTGCACACACTCTCACACACACATGAAAAATACAACAACAAAGACTGTGGATAAAGTCTCCATATGATAGAAACTACAATATTAATTAGACCCTTTATTGTCTAGATGGTCAGAATTTCACAAGAGGTCCCAAAGATATTTTGTGATATTTTATGTAATAAACAGTGTTGGGTAAGGACAGAAGGCATTTTTATACTCTTTATCCCTTTATACTCAACATTTCAACAAACATTCCCAGAACACATTAGGCTACAGCTTTCTTTGAAGCCTTAGAGAGCTCTCGGCGGGAGTATGAAATGAATAGAAGAGAGGACAATTAGACATCTGAGAAATGGGGGGATAAGATGGTCAAAAGACTTCCTAAGGAATGAAATACGGCATCACTTTTCAAGGTATAAATACCTTCTTTCCCATTGTGCTTTGTGCCTAGCCAATTATATATATAAAAATTCACAAAGTAGCCAGGCAGACAAAGCATGTTGAGAAGACTTTTTTTTTGGGGGGGGGGGAGTCATGGAAAGGGAATTTAAGCACAGAAATATACCAGCAGCAAGGCATCATCATTATCTGAAAATATACAATGTACTGATTCTGCTCCTTGAATAATAGGACTCTGGAGGTATGCACCTGAGTCAATTCATCTGAGCCACAAGTTAGGGGCATGCATGGGTGGGTAATATTTTACTTGGGCTTCAAGTACAGTGCATTTCTTGGGGAAGATCCCTGTGTGGGACCTCCAAACATGAATGACCACAAATGCAACTAAATTGATCTTGGTAACAGCCTGGGAGTGAACTGTCTCTAAGCTTCAATCCAAAGTTTCTTCCCAGCTCCTTATTGAGCATCATAGTAGCTGACCCTCATCTGAACATTTGATAGCAATACAAAGAGTTTACTAAATGTCCTTGGGATTTCTAGAAAAACTGGAGAATACTTCATTATTAACCAT
>NW_015223253.1:0-956 GCF_001447785.1 Gekko japonicus | reverse complement strand
CCACATTTATCCAGGTATTGGTCCCCAGTCTCATTTGCAAAATAAATGCACACTGTCTTTCTTACAAATAGATTTATGCACATATATGCAGGTGGTACATGCGAACAGGGCTTAAGTGCTTTGTGTTCCAACTGATATGCAGGACTGGATTTGAGTGGTGACACAATATATTTTTGTTTAATAATAATGTTAGCAATTAACATTGTTTGCTCCTCAGTTTAATTCATTCTCTTTCAATTTTGTTTCATTTTTCCTCTTTGCATGGCTCATTTTTAATTTCTATAAATTGGTTAATGTTGGTTAATCTTTTAAAAGAAATTGATAAGTAGCATTATACAAGCATAGCTTTCAGTGGCCTTGCACCCTCATTTATTTTTGCCTTCATATGATTTCTGGTCAAACAGATTTGCAGGACTTGAAGCAAAACCCTGCAAAACCTATTTAGCAGAGTAGAACACACCACTGAGAGCAATACCTTTGTCTTGCCAGTTTCCATTGTGAATGAACAAGTACTTGTCTTCAACCATAGTTTATTAAAAACATTTCTGAAATCCATAGCACCATCTGCAGACCATTTTAAAAAAAAGACTGCTGTATCCAGAACAGCAGTCTTGAGGACAGATGTTCTCGTCTACCCCTGGATCACTCTTTCTAGCATCTGCCATTTAGATATATACTCAATGGGATATGGAATGTGGCACTTACAACAACAGGTATGTGCTTAAGTAATAGGAAACCCAAACAAGAATTCTGAATGACTCAGGAAGGATTCCACTACTGCTTTGCTTAGAACTGCCTAACGCAGCAGCGGCAGCTTTGCCGAGTATATGTATCCACTTGAGAGCATCTTGTGAGACCACAGCAAATGCCATATTAAATTCCAGACACACTGCATTTCCTATATACATTCTTGATCTGACTCCTATTCACTACAATTAAATTCTGCGCCCCCCCCC
>NW_015223252.1:0-956 GCF_001447785.1 Gekko japonicus | reverse complement strand
TTCTCTCTCTCTCTCCCTCCCTCCCTCTCAACAGCATGGTTTCCCTTCAACTCAGCTTTACTTTCTTTAAGCAATTTTTATCTTTCCCCCCCAGCATCAGGGTTCTCCTCCCAAGGGATCATATACTGTTATAGAAATGTTTCCACAATATTTTAGCTCAATTTTTGTATTAGACTTTTGGGGAGGGGATGCCTTTTTTGCTTTCAGTTCTGGCAGCAGAGGCTTGCTTTTGTTGTTCAAATACTATGATTGACATTTCAAGGACAGATTATATAACCATTGGAGAGTGAAGGGCCACTTCCAGATCTCAACTTGTATACATTTCAGAAACAAGCAGCTTTACTTCTCAAAAATCTTTTTTGACATTTGGGCATTCTTGAAATTTTAATAACAAAAATAAACATAACACATTAAAAACACATACTTACTTTTATAGTGTGTTTTCTAACCAAAGCTAGCATTTTCATCCACATAAACTCTCTTTCAGCCTATTTGCACATGTCTACGGAGGGTCTTTCTACGTTATTATCGGTTTGGTATAAACGGTTTTAGCTTTTCACAAAATCTATGGAGGATTTTTAGACTAGCTACACTTCTTTGTATGCAAACAGGCAGAAATATCCTGGGAATGTGATGATGGCAAAAGGTCATGTTTGTACTTTATTGGAAATACTTTTAGAATATCAAGTGGTTCATAAGGCATTCAATCAATAACTTTAAGTTAAAGGAAATGGTATATCTTTTCCAACAGATCTTTATTCCCCCCCATACACATAACGTTATTACCTGAAGTATAAAAGGTGAGATTTCATTATATCAGCAAGTTGAGCTGTGTAACTATAACAAAACTGACTGTAAACAGAGAAATGGCCACAGATATTATTGAATTTACTGTAGAATTTTTTTTCCATGGATACACTAAGGCTGTGGTCACACTAGCAGTTTGTGTCGATATT
>NW_015223251.1:0-956 GCF_001447785.1 Gekko japonicus | reverse complement strand
CGATCCCCCCCGAAATGACCTCTGGCCGTCTGAGAAAGGAACAATCCAGGGCCAATATGCACCCTGAATCTTTGGCTTATATAATACTTCTGTACATACAAGCATTTCCCACATGCTCTTTCAAGCGTTCTCTATTTGTAAAAAGGCTTAGGAAATTAATAATGTTAAAGTAGCTGAATATACAAAATAGTTCAGGGACAGTGGCAGTTTGCAAATTTGCTGTATTAGCTTTGTCCTGCAGTCTTAGCAGACATATAAGCATTTAATTAAGCATGTTTAGTGAAGCATACATAATCTATTAACAGCCAGTGTTAGACATGGAATCTATATTCTCACACTAGCATAGAATTTATCTTTTCACCATTGCTGCACACTGAGGCAACATTTTCATCAAGCATTTTCATCACCATGACTCTTCTCCCCCCCCCATCTCTTTCTTGGTCAGTCTCAGGAACTGCCACTTCAGACACTATCAGCACATATTTAAAATCTTTTGAAACAATATGGATCTCTTTACACTCTCATATTGAACTCATTTGCCACATTGTTGCCCAATTTGTAGAGTTCCTTTTGGAGCTTTTTGCAATCCACATTGGTATTTAACATCCAAAATAACATTCTCTGTGAACCTGGCCACTTGGCTACTCACTCCCAATTCTAGATCATTTATGAGCAAATTTAATAGTATCAACCCCAATACTAGTCCCCAAGGAACTCCACTGATTTCTTCCTTCCCTTGTGAGAACTCTCAATTTACTCCTACTATCTGCTTCCTCTTATCCAGTTTCTAATCCATAAAATGACATGTCTTTTTGTCCCATGACTGCTATGTTTACTCAAGAGCCTTTGAAGAGTGACAGTCAAAAGCTTTTTTGAAGTCCCAAAAGTATATAATGTCTATCAGATCACCCTTGTCTACATTTTTTTTAACTCTCAAAAAAATTCCAAAAGGTAAA
>NW_015223250.1:0-956 GCF_001447785.1 Gekko japonicus | reverse complement strand
ACAATTATTTCACAGCAGAGGTGGGCCTCAGCATCTGCACCACCCAGCCCACTGCTGATGCCAGCAGTGAATGGATCCTAGATGAGGGGAAGGAAGAAGATATAAAAAAGAGAAAAGCTCCAAAGCGCAAGAAACGGATGGAGAGAAAGACAGATTGAAGTAGATATTTTCAGTTTTATCACTGAAGAGGTAGAAAACCACTGGAGGAGGAGGGCAATTTGGCAGGCCTTGGTCAAGCATCAGATGGAGAAGAAAAGAGACTCTGAAGATTCTGGGAGTTGATGTGGATAGGGGAGGTGGACACATTATTTAGCCAGATGGCAGATGAGAAAGAGGAGAAAATGATTTTATAGCAGACAACAATCAGTCTGCTCTTTTGTTCTCCTCCAGAGGCATTCAGCTGAATGAAACTAACAAACAAAAGGAGTGAGCCAAGAGGGGGAAATGGTTAATTGGGAGATTGAGGCAAATGACTTGAGGAGAAGGTGCCATTAACCCCATGCGCATTAATAGCCCTAGATCCAGCTATTCTAGTGGCCTTGGGAAATCACCTGGCCACTTCTTAACAAGCACAACACGTGGAGCTATTCACTAGTACATTTTAATATAATTTTTCCACAAGGAATTTTTATCTAAAAACAGCTGGTGATCCAAATTGCGTGAATGTAAATGAACTACCATATGCAAATCAGTAATGACTGCAACTTTTTCTCTGCCATTTAGGTAGACATAATTATTGTAGTTTTATTCCCCTTTGGGACAGTCCTTTTTATAAATACTGGTAATAATAACTATGTTAGGATAGCTGGAGGCAGCCCAACATACAACTTTAAATGAGAAGTTATGAGCATAATTAAATTGAAACATTCACAATCATCATAATGCTATGATTCCACAGTTTCAGAAATGATATCCTCAGTGATGCTTTGGAATTGTCAAAAAATCCTTATAAATAA
>NW_015223249.1:0-956 GCF_001447785.1 Gekko japonicus | reverse complement strand
CCTTTGCCATCCCCGTTTTCTTTGACCTTGAGCAGATCAAACCAGCTTCTGGCCATTAGAAAAAGCTTTATTCTGTTCAGTACTCAGAACCGCGTCTTGGGATAACGTCATCAAGAGAAAGGTGGGCTCATAACTGTTTTACATAAATAACAGGACCGTCCTAAGCAGTGTTACACCCTTCTAAGCCTCGGGCTGAGGGTGACCAGTCCCCAGGTGGTACCCGGAGATCTCCTGGAATTGCAGCTGACCTCCGGACCACAGAGCCCCAGGGCTAAGGAGCTGCTTTGGAAGACGGGCTGTGTGGCCTGATGCCCTCCTGAGGTCCCTCCCCACCCCCCAATCTCCTGGCAAGTCTGTACCTCTTCTTAGGACGGCACGGTCAGTACCTTAAAAAAGAACCTCCATCCATGTTTGGCACGCAGATGTTACAGTGTGTACAACAGGTCATTATTCCAAAGACAGTAAACAAACTGGGAAACCACAGAAGAATCAAAACTATGTTTCAAAACATGCAAGAAAACTTCCTGGAATTGGGTGACTTTGCTTAGTTTTCGCCACTTTTATCTGGCTGGCTAACATACGTGTCATTTGCCCAATTCTAAGTAATAAATGGGATTTTTTTTTAATTAGTTTTAGTGACTAGAGAAGTACAATTAAGCCAGAGTGTTCAGACCATTTCAAGGGCCTGTTTCAGAGTTAAAATCTGAACATCCCTTAAAAAAAAGGGAAGGGGGAAGTAAATGAACAATTAGCATTCACCCTACGGTGCCTGCGTACTTCTTGCCCCAAAAGGCGTATTTGTCCCCATGCCCCCCCCCGTTTCTGCATTTCTGCATTTTATACCCATTCCAACAGAAGCTAGAGCAAGCCTGAGCTTCCTCACCCGCTCTGTTGCACACTAGAGAGCCACTGTGCTGCTCTGCCACAAGGGTCGCCACCCTCCAGGTAGTGGCTGG
>NW_015223248.1:0-956 GCF_001447785.1 Gekko japonicus | reverse complement strand
TGGTTTTTCAAGGGGAGTATAGCCCCATCCAATACAGAAGAGATCTCAGATTCCCCGTCTGCCTTTCTACTAACCCGGAGAGCTTCTGTCTTGTCGGGTTGAGTCTGGAACTGTGGGAGCTGATTTAGAGAAGGTATTATAACTGGCGTATGGGGTTGGGGGAAGAAGTAGGGAGATGTGGGTCTGCTTTGACAGGGGTTGGGTCCCGTGTTGGGGGATAAAGGTGGGGAAGGAAACTGGTAAGGTGAGTGGAAGCCTAGATAGGGGAGCCAGTGTGGTTAGAATGTGATACTAGGACCTGGCAGACGCAGGTTCAAATCCAACTCAGCCATGAAGCTCTTTGGGTGATTTTGGGCCGGTCCCTGTTTTTGCAAATCCTGTGTTACAGAGTTGTTGTGAGGGTAAAACAGGGGAGGGGACCAAGGTGTGTACGTCCCCCTACAGGTGAGAGGGGATATATACTACGCACCTTGGTCTTCTCCCGTTTTAGAGAGATAGAAACGCTGTATGATGACAAACAATCAAATGGATTGGCCAGTGAAGGATCAGTGATGGACCTTGGCAAATGAGGGCATGGGCGAAAAGCAGGCTGCAGGTTTGAGCAAAACAGGCGATCCTGCTAGTCTGGAGAAACTGGTCATCCTTGGAAATAATAAGATGAACTGAATTCCCACCAGGTGTGTAAAAGTGAGTATTTTGCTTTGGGGAGTGCCTTCCTCTCTCCCACCCCGTGGGTGTCAGCTCCCAGCTCTGGCCAGTAGTAAAGCCAAAGCTGCTTCAGAGCAGACAAAAATTGCATTTTCTTCATTGCTTGGGCATTGTGGCCCACCTAGCCAAATGCATCTGGGAGCAGGTGAGAGGCCGTTTTGTCTGAGTCGTGCGCTGCCACTTTTAAACTCCTGTTTAACTACCACCTTCAGTTCTGGAGTTTAAATGATGTTTCAAGAGAGTGTAAG
>NW_015223247.1:0-956 GCF_001447785.1 Gekko japonicus | reverse complement strand
AGGAGATTAGCTGTCTCACTGATAACACACACACACATATTAGGGCTCTTAAAATATGTTACAGTTTTGCAACCTTAATCTTTTTCATGCCATCAAAATCAGCATTCAAAAAAAAGTCTTGGAAAAAAACTGACTGGGGAGCTTAATTTATTCTTTGCCCAGAGACCGTGACTTGGCAGGAGAAATGGACCACAAAGATTGAGCCTGAATGTTCCATCACCTCTTCCTTGCTGATCCCTAATGGGTTGCATATGGGGATAAGTTTGAGTTCCTTCATTGTGTTGTCAGATTCTGAGCCCTGCATGTGTTTGTGTACACATGCTCTGACCTTTGCTTGGAATAGGCTCCATCTTGGCAAGCTCCCTCTTGGTAGTCCTAATAAGCTGCATACCTACCTTATGAGCTATGGATGGGTTCAACTTTGAAAGGCATTCCCCTTAGAGCAGTGGAACAGATCTATCTTACAGCACCTGGAAATGGAAACGTCAACAGTACTGGACTTCAAAACAGGGGGGTTTTTTGGTGGGGGGTCTACTTTGTCATTATAAGTAGAATGCAATACTGTCTTTGCTGCATTCAGTGATGCACTCATTCTTCAAACTTTCACACATTCCCCCACATACTTCCTTTGGTCATTTGGAACCAAAAATCATTACAAAATAATTGTATCAGCTCAGCAAATTGTACCCTTTTACAGCTATTTTACATCTCAGCAGAGAGAGTACATGCTACTTGCAGATGAATTTATTTTCCCACACATATAATACTATGATTTATTAACAGTTATCATCTACAAAGAATACCAAGGCAAAATGGATAGTTGTCATTCTGTTTATTTCGGAACAATGGATAGGGGAAGGGAATTTTTTGCTAGTTTGCATTATCCTTTGCTTTTCATTCTCCATTGTAGTCTTGTGGCCTGGAAAACAAGGGTGCATATAAATATCTGGCCCACT
>NW_015223246.1:0-956 GCF_001447785.1 Gekko japonicus | reverse complement strand
ATCTTAACCTCTGAGCCACCACGGCCCATGCAGAATGTTGTACTAAACACAAAATTCTACTCACTGAGATATCAACTAGGTAAAGCAAGTATTTAGCCTTCTGGCTGTAAATGTAGGCTTGACAGTGTGCAGGCAATGATGGCTGAAACATTCACAGCCAGATGGGGACTCAGTAGAATTCCCAGCGGTCAAGACATCAGTGACCACCCTATTTCCCTACCTCTTGACTAGAAGGATTAGAATAAACTGTGTAAAAAGGCAAATTTACTGAATGCTCATAATGTATACATGAGCAGAATTTGGATTGCTAATGGGTGCAGAATTCTGATTTTTTTTAATAGTATAGAGTTTAAACGTTGTATACTTTTACTTCTGCTAATTATATGAATAGACAGGGGATGATAATGTTTTAAAACTGGCAGCTGCAAAAGTTCACTTTTACAATGCAATCATTTGAGAGTTAGTGCTTTAGAACAAGCTAGTTTTGTCTAGTACAGATTGAGAGTTTAAGGAAAAGGCTTATTTGTTACCTGTAGCAAGTAACTGCAGAGTTGTGTCTAGAAAAAGCACTTGTCCGCAGATTCAGTTGCTGTTGTTTAAAATGCATCACTTTCCCAACTGAATTTCTACCAAGCTACGTGGAATTTCTATCAATATAGATAGCTGCTTAAATAGGAAAATTTCAGAAAACAAACCCTAATCCTTCAGGCAGAGCAATCCTAAACAGGTCTGCTTAGAATTATGTCCCATTGGATCTCACAGCCAGGAATGTATTCTTAGGATTGCAGCTTTGGACTTATAAAATAGCTTCTTCCTTGATATAACATTAGACTAGCATGCTCATATAAAATAATGTGGGTAGTGTTAATAGAGAAGAGGAAAGTCTTTTGCATTCAAGTGTTCCATCAATAACACTTCTTTTAAATCTCTTGACAACTGCAGTCATGCCTTACGGG
>NW_015223245.1:0-957 GCF_001447785.1 Gekko japonicus | reverse complement strand
AAAAAAAATCCTGGCTGCAGGCCTGATTCAACTCGAGAGCTGTTGAACAGTTTTGCAGCTGCTCAGTGGCTGTGGTTGCTCACTCTTATTTCTTTAAACCACCAGCTGTGGAACAGCACAGCAATAAACAGTTCTGTTGGTGGGGCGCAAACCTCTTCACCTTCTGTGAAATGCTATCGATTGCACTGTACCGTTCTTTTTCAATAAGCAGAAAATGTAATCTGCTGAACAGGCTTAAGCTGCTCATGAATGGCATCGCAGCTCAACTACAAGAAATCATCTCCTTGCTTGCAGCCAGTGAGGAGGACCCAACTTGCACACGATCAAGCATTCTTCATCTCAACCCCCCAAATACTGGTTCTGATTTTGTTTCTCCCACATGCAGATTGAACCCACAGTCCTCTATGTTCTGTTTCCTTGCACTGAATTTCCCCTGCAACAATAAATCAGAACTCTACATATAAATAGCATACATTGTGCATATAAATATCATATAAATTGCATGAGAACAACATGCAGTGAATACACCTAATAATGCACTCTGTTTTCCTCATAAAATGTGAATATGTTTCTGTGTTAGCTACACAACACTAAATCAGTGCTGGAAATGTAATTGGCATCTGTTGTTCATAGAAGTACTGTATAAATTGTGTACCAGTGCCACACAACACATGTTCGAACCACCCAGCGGTTCGAAAGCGTAATCGCAAGTAGATAAATGGGTACCTGCCCCTAGGTGGCAGGGGGCACCCTCCTCCTGTGATGGCATGTGGCAGGAGTGTCGGCGGCGGTGGCAGTGGCGAAGCAGTTGGTGACCCGATGACGTTGGGTGGTGGTGGAGGCCGGATGGAGGCGGAGTTGTGGCGGCGTGACGACGCAGCTTGGCAGAACCTGAAGGGATGAAAGCCAGAGCTGTGGATGGTGCGCGCCCGCGCGCTGGAGGAGTCCATTAGAAGC
>NW_015223244.1:0-956 GCF_001447785.1 Gekko japonicus | reverse complement strand
TCATCTTTTATCTTTTATTTATAGTGATCCTCATATTAATTTCTCAATAGCAGCTGGCACAGCAGGAGGGACAAGGCATTGATCTTCCAATTTATCCGCTGCTCTTACATATCCCGAGGTCGAAGTCAGCTGGAGAGATTGATGGAGCGCTGGCACCAATCCAGCAGCTGTGTGTTTCTCATGCATGAAAATCAACAACAGGAAACTGAAATTTGACAATTGGCAGTAATATCAGCCAGCTCTGCAATAAATATAACAGGATACTCTTTAATAATTGAGTAGGGTATCTGGTATTCAGTAATGAAAAATCAGTCATGTGAGAGACCGGATGCGTAGCTTTATGTGACACTGTGTGTGTACACATGTGCACACATTTGTTTGTGCATGTATGCAAACAGCAATAGCTAATACAGCTATAATATTTGGTTTTAATTTAGAGACCAGAAAGGAACAAAAGAAAAAGGTGCTGTATCAAGCATTTCATAGTGTGTGGCTTGACTCCGTTGATTGAATCCACTGGAGTTATTTGCTCTTCAGACATCTTTATGCAATACATTAGCTCTCTGGTTGTGGCATAGGGTGCACTGGATATTTGGGACTAGAGGTGCAACTAATATCCATGGTTTTCATTTGTGGTGAATGAAAATTGGATGTTTTCAGCTGCAAATCAGTTTGCTGAATATAGCAACAGGTTCCTGAATAATTATTGTGGATACTTCTAAAAATAATTTTAAAAATCATTTGCTTAGCAAGTGGGCATACAGTTAGAATGGGGGACTATGAAAAACAGTAAACACCTTCATTAATATCAAGCACACACACACACATACTTCCTCCCAGTAGCAGACTAGGGATTTCTCCCAAATCTGTGTGTGAAAGCAGTGGTTTTGTCTTGAAGCAAGTGACAGGATACAACAGAAACGTTAGTAAAGAAGTTGTTGTTGTTCAGTCGCACA
>NW_015223243.1:0-957 GCF_001447785.1 Gekko japonicus | reverse complement strand
TATGTTAATGCTGAAATCTACTAAATGTACCGAGGTGGCTTCTGCTGGGAGGGCGGGGTATAAATCTGATAAATAAATAAACAAAGTACCTCTCAAGGAAAGAACTAGAAAGCCTTGAAACAAAACTACAAATACGCTCTCTTGAATGTTCTAAGAATTCAGCTCAGTATATATTAGAAAACTTTTACCTCAGCAATCTCTGTCATCTGTTGTATGGTAGGGTCAGATGGAAGGAAATCTTCTGGGTGCTGAACAACATTAACCAAACCCTAAGCTGACTGGGCAGCATGTTGGGGGAGGGGGATGAGGCTTGGCAGCCCTGACCTTCTTACTCTTTATGCTATGACTAATCAATCCAAATGTTTCATCCAGGCCAGCCAATGACAAGGGCCAAAACTGCACATCTCTCTCATGTTTTGGGGCATACAATCCCAGCCTGAGGCTGTGCAGTTCCTGGTTCAAGAGGCCCTGTGAAATAAGATGCAATATCAAGATCAGCAAACTGACACTCAACAAATCACAGTGATTTTGAGGTCTGAAGAATGACTTTTTCACATTATTAGCCAGACAAGAGCAGTTGCAGAGAGAAAAATAAAAGAAGACGGTGCCATGGTTACAGACCAAGCAAGGCCACATCTGACAGGGAAAACCAGCTGCACTTCTGTAAGTTAATCAAATAAGTGAGCTGTGTAGCAACAAGGTCCTGATGCAAGAGACAGACAACTGACACATTCACAGAAGCTGGGGAAAGATAACAAGAAATGGTTTTTCTGCATTTTCAAGGGACCCTGATCAGACCTTATTATTCTGCTGGTCTTTGTATTGACTGCCGGCAATGTATTGATTATCAGGATTTTTAGTGGCAAATAAGAAGGATGCTATGAAATAAAAATGTAAAACTATAAAAACTAGAAGACAGTATTAAGCGTAGCTAAGCCTATGTCGTTGTGCATATAA
>NW_015223242.1:0-957 GCF_001447785.1 Gekko japonicus | reverse complement strand
TGCCCGTGGGCACCATGTTGGGGATCCCTGACTTAGCAGTAGAACATGGCGGCCTGGTCGCCGGCTCTCACACTCGTCTCAACAAACACCCCCAGAAGCGGCAGACAGAGATGCATCCGCCACATCCCGGGTACCCTTCAAATATAACTGGTGCGGCTGGCAGAAATACCCTTCTCCTTGCTGTGGTTCCAATGCCCTGCTGCTCTCCAGACATCAATTGTATTCTGAGTGTCAGCCTTAGTCACTTGGGAGCAGCCATAAATTCTGGGGGTGGCACTGAGTTACAGCTAACCGGCTGATGCTCATTATGACGGGGAATGCCTCCCCGGGAGAGAGATCCTGTTCTGATCCGGACACCCCGAGCCAAGGTACAAAAGGCCACGAGGCCAGTATCGCCACAGGAGTCTGCCTGTTGCAGCAAGCAGCCATTTCCCCAGGTCCTGGGGGGGGATTTGGTGGGATTACTGCAAAGGCAACCAGTGAGAATAAATCCTCTGTTTATGGAGAGTTCATAGACAGGCTAGAGTGCCTGGAAATGGGATCCTCTCCTGAACAGGCTGGGTGGATGCCGCGCTTGGAGGTTTTAATTCATTCCCATGAACACAGCCTCCCTGTGCGTCTGCAACAGAGATCTTTCACCTGCGTCTGGGCTGTACCATTACAGACTGCAGAGGGCAGCTCATATGACAGAATGCAAAAAACCTCCCAAAAAACCCTATGCACAAAGAAACTTAGCAATTCAGGGCTAGGGTGGAGCCCCTCTCCTGACATGCTAGTTTTCTACATCTAAGGATTCTCTTGTTCAACACACTGGCAAGCCCTTCTGAAGGTACCACCATGCTAACGGCAATTTGCTCGTTCATGCGCAGACTCTTTGGTGGCTCCTAAACTGTTTAACAGTCTCCCTAGGGATATTACAAAGGCTCCCATACTTTCATATGCAAAACAGAATTGTTC
>NW_015223241.1:0-957 GCF_001447785.1 Gekko japonicus | reverse complement strand
TATGATTCTTAGTCAGTATATACATAATTTGGTGAGCATTTAATATATATTGTATCCATAGAATATCTGGAAATTTCACTGATTATTCAGGACTCCAGACTGTGGTGTATAGATTACAATTGCCCAATAAAAACCTTTTCATTTTAATTTTCTCTCCCTCTCTCTTTTATTGGTTCACAATAACCAGTCAGCTGATTATACAGATCCCAGCATTTTTCTGCCCTTATCAGTGTGGTTTGTTCTGTAAGGGGAGATTTGAGAGATGGGGCACACAGGTAGACTATTGAAAGGGAAGGCAAGTGTCTTGAATTGACGTCAAAACAAACCAGGATTAGAACTATTTCTGAGCTTGTGCTATATTCACTACATTGCAGTCCTCCTTTACCAGGTATTGGCGCCGAGCACTGGGGATGCAAGTTAGATATGCTAACTGTGATGACTACCAGTTTTGCTATTCCTACCGAGGGAGACCTGGGCACAGACCCACCATACTCATGTTACATGGATTCTCGGCACACAAAGATATGTGGCTCTCTATAGTCAAGGTATGTTTCTGTTTCTCTGGAAGCGAAAGAAAAATACCACCTCAGGAAAAACCAAATCTTTGCGGTTGTGCCTAAGGGCTGATTCATATGTAATCGTTCCTGTGCATTTGCCACTCTGGTTGGCATCCATCTTGCATAGGCAATATATGGATATTTGTCGGAAGATCGTTTTTTGTGATTTATTTTCCATTGGTTCTTCTGATGTTAGTCCAGGAAGCATTCATATGATGCAGACATCCATATGTTATTAACGTTTCCTGGAAGCTAGTTATAGAGAGCGGTGGAACTGTGCTATCAACCATGAAATCAGGATCGGGGACAAGTCCAGATGGCCCAGTGGGTGGTGTAGTGCCCAGCTGAGAGCGCAGGAAAAGTCATATGATGATGTAGTTCCCACTTCTGTAGTAATCTA
>NW_015223240.1:0-957 GCF_001447785.1 Gekko japonicus | reverse complement strand
TTCATTGTGCTCAAACAAATATTACAAAGACTTGGCAAGTCTCTCGTCTTCGGATCCAAAGGCAATGAAACCTTGCCACTCAGGGAAGTGGGTTGCTTGAGAGGGGTGTGTGATACACACACCTCATGAAATTCCCAAAGAAAAAAAGGGAGCTTACGTGAGTCCGGTGTTTTCAAGCATGAACCACAAGATATTTGTGGGTTTGAGACAATTTCAAGGGTTAACGGGTGAGAATGAGAGCAAGTTGCATCCTAGCCAACCATCTAGCGTCCTGGGAATGACATAAATTTTATTTTTTTGTCTTCTTTTCACATATATATATATTACAATAAGCCTTCTTGTCTCGGTGAGGAAAGGCAGGATCTTCTTAATCTCACAATTGTCAAATTTCCACACCTACAAACGTTCAAAAAGTCCCTTTGCAAATCGTCCAGTTCATTCTTTTGACGCAGCTCGGAAGGGGGAGGCAAGGCATAAAGGCAGGAGGATGTGTGTTTCTGTCAGAAAAATGCTTATTTCATAGCTTCTTGTTTTGACATCTGTCTTTGGGAAGGCGATCACAGTCTGGCTGCCAGTTATCAGGGGTCTAATCCTTCCCTCGTCCTGTCTCAGACTCATTCGGCGGGAGGGGAGAGAAAAGAGAAAAGAATGGGAACCCTCTTTCCTTGTCGGTTTACTGATAACGACACTCTTCCTGACCCTGTCCCAAAGCACACGGAGTAAGCGCTGGCGTCGTTTGGTGGATGTCAGCGAAATTCTGATTTCGTTTTTTGCAAGGAATTTATTTATGTTAAACAACAGCTATCATGTCCATATCTACATATACCTATATAAGCTATTTACCAGCATGACAATTCTTAGTAATTTCTGGAGAGTATCTTTCAACTGGGCATTGCACATTTGTCCCTCACCAACTGGAGCTGCCATGTCCCCCCTGGCTGCCAGTGAGAGACGGGG
>NW_015223239.1:0-957 GCF_001447785.1 Gekko japonicus | reverse complement strand
AATGCTCTGTGTGACCGCAGCCTGTGTTTCTCTATGGTTGTCAGGGCTGTTGTGCAGCAAATCAGTCATGTTTGAAGGGTTAAATGTGGGGTATGAAGCATGGGCAACCCCCAGTGCTTGTACATGGTATTTTTGCCTTCTTTTGCTAAAATCACTTAAACTGTTTATTTAAATCTGAATAGGGAAATTTTCTAGATTTCTGATTCAAATTTTCCCAGAAAGCTCTCATCACTATTATATATTTTGAACAGCAGGTTTGGTTCTTACTGTGGTGTTAATTCAGCATATCTAATGCTGAAATCAAAAGTTCTATTTAACATTTAATGAACTGCTGTGATATTAACTAGGGTGCAGCCACTCGTACGCAGCATCCACTAAAGCATGAATTGTTTATATTTAACGCATCAGTACAATTTATTAGAAATAAACTTAGCTTGCCAGTATGAGGAAATAAATAGTATTCCAGGTGGGAATTTACTGAACAGAATAATAGAAAGCTCTGCAGGGAGCTCAGAGACTTACAGCTAGACATATATACACATAAAGAGGTCCTTCACAGTCTTCGATATTTGTGGAATGCTCTGAACTTTATGCAACAGCAGAATCTCTGTTCTATGGAGAATATGAAGCACCTCTGAGTGTCTGAGTGCAGCTCTGTCTCACAGAGCCACGACGGAGCTTTTTATTATGCTGGTCAATAAATTCTTGACTGGAACACTATTTGTGTTCTCATATTGGCAAGCAACATTTATTTTTTTAATCAATTGTGCGATATGTTAGATGTCATTTGGGAGCAATTCTTATCAACATGACAAACCCACTGTATATTTGCCAACATGCTTTTCACATTATCTGTAGCCATATTAGGGGCATTCAGTGACTATGAGGAGAGAATATGCAGGTTCCCACTTCACTCCAGGAAGGACCGAGAATGTTAAAATCTCATGTATTCTGTTA